>NC_041393.1:318639159-318651727 GCF_002162155.2 Triticum dicoccoides
AAAAACTATTCCGAGTGGAGAGCAATCCTCCCACTCGGGGGCTTAGCTGCGACCCCGTACTCACCTAAGTTAAAAAACCACTCCGAGTGGAGAGCAATCCTCCCACTCGGGGGCTTAGCTGTGACCCCGTACTTGCCTATGTTAAAAAACCACTCCTAGTGGAGAGCAATCCTCCCACTCGGGGGCTTAGCTGCGAACCCGTACTCGCCTAAGTTAAAAAACCACTCCGAGTGGAGAGCAATCCTCCCACTCGGGGGCTTAGCCGCGACCCTGTACTTGCCTAAGTTTAAAAAAACTATTCTGAGTGGAGAGCAACCCTCTCACTCGGAGGCTTAGCTACGACCCCGTACTTGCCTAAGTCGCAAATATCCTCTGAGATGCGTCACAAGTACAACGTCCGCTCCATCCTGATCCGCAAGGATGACGATGTGCCAATTGAACACATCGTCGAAGCTGCGTCACAAGTACAAGTCCGCTCCATCCTGATCCGCAAGGATGACGAGGTGCCAATCGAACACATCATCAGAGTTGCATCACAAGTACAACGTCTGCTTCATCCTGATCCGCAAGGACGACGAGGTGCCAACCAAGCACGTCGTCGGAGCTACATCACAAGTACAACATCTATTCCGAGTGAGAAGTCAAGTTCCTCTCAGAATGAAAAAAGATCTAAAAGTGCTAAAGGCAAAGCCACCATATTCAAGAAAAAACCAAGTTCAGATAGACCCAGCAAAGTTCATAACCATGGGCAGAAGTACTCAAGCATCAGGCCTGAAAGAGTTTAATAGTTACAAAATCACTCGGCATTCCGAGGCAAATAAAGTTGAGGCATAATGTTCGTTCACTCGGCAGGAGGAGGGCTTGCTGGCTCGACGAAGCTGTCAAGGTCGATGCCGTCTGCAATGCGAGTGGCAGCGTCGATGAAGGTCTCCATGAAGGACTGGAATTGGAGTTTCTTGGTGTTGGAAACCTTGAGAGCCGCCAGCTTGTCTTCTCAGACCTCCTTGCAATGGACTCGGACCAATGATAGAGCTACATCAGCTCCACAACAAGCAGACGACTTTTTCCACTCTTGCACTCGACCAGGGATTTCTTTGAGTCGAGTCATCAGGGACTCGAAATCATTTTGGAACTCCACTCTGGGCCAGAGCTCTGTGTCAATCAGTGATGCTACCGCTTTCAGACGAGCAAGGTAATCCACAGCACTGTCAAGACGAGACTCCAATTGCAGCACGTTCATCGCAATGTCATCCTTGACGGGAGAGTTTATGGGGTCTAGATTCGTCTCGATCTGCCCAGTCTCTGCCTCGAAGTCTTGACAGAATTCTGCACACCCGGGAAAATGGTGAGTCGGCAGCTATATGATGAGTCGACAGTTACAAATCAGTCGGACAAGAGAAAGTACCTTCAAGCTTCAGGAGCATCATCTCAGCGAGTCTTCCCAGATAAGCCTCCAGTTCACCCTTCTTTTGAGTGATATCTCCAACCTTGTCGGACAGGGACTCCTTGTCCTTCTTCATCTTTGCAACTTCTTTGTTGGGTTCGGTAACACCAGTCTTCGGCTGGGCGTTTTCCTCTTCTAACTTGCTGACTAAAGCCAGCTTCTTGTCGGCAAGTTCTGTTTTCTCTCGCGCCTCCCTCTAGGTGCGGCAAGGTCAAGGTCCTTCTGCTCCAGAGCCTGCTTCATTTTGACTAAAGAAATAACATTCTTCAGATGAGCTTGGAGTTGACGGTTTTCACTACGCACATCTGCTCGAGTGGAGTCACTCGATTGAAAAGAATAAAAGAGAAAACTATAAGGTGGATAGTCGACCAGTTATTACCTCCCATAGAAGCATCATCATCCTTGGCCTTCGGAAGATTCTTCTTTGCCAGCTCTAGATCAAGGTTGACACTGATCTGCTTCTTCTCCAACTCGGTAAATTGGGCCCCAAGCTCACAAGATTTCTGCAGTCAACAAATAAGACACATCAGTCGACAGAAACAAAATTCAACCACAACAAAAAAGTGTTCTAAGACTACTGCCAAATCAAACATTCAACAGTAGTCTCGGGGACTACACCCAGTGGGTGCACTTGGCGTTCCCCCACTGGTCCGATTTTCCACTCGGCATGTTCTGCCCAGCACGAGTATATGTATATATAAAAAAAGAGAGAGATTCTCTGTGACAGCCTGGTTTTTGTCCTCTTTTCTTTGCTTGATTTTCAGTTGAGTTGGTTTTGAATTTGGAGTTTTGAATCATTTCATTTGGACTTAACCACTTGGGTACCCCTTGATTTTCACCCAAGTGTTCCCTCTCCTCCTCAAAACCATCATTTCATCTCTGGTTCAACCCAAAATATTGCTTGGAATATTTTTCTTAAATGAAAAATATTCATTTTGCCCTCCAAAACCCTAGCTAGCCCTTTGAGCTCCAAAGCAACCCTAATTTTTCTTGCCCCAAAAATCCTGAGAAAAATCCCAATTATTCTTTGGACCCTAGGGCACCTTTCTGAGCAAAAATATTTCACCACTCTTTGGAATATTTTGGCTACAAAAAATAAAGTCATTTCTGGACAGAAATGGTAGTTTCTACAGCAACTACCTTTTTACTAGCTCCATTGTAGCTGGTTCTTCCTGTGCCTATTTACCTTAGTAAGTGTAAGTAAAACCCCAAAGCTCAGCCCTTATCTCCCAGTGGATTGACCAAAGTAACTCTCCAAAGTTACTGTCCAGAAACTTGTCAGCAATACAAATTCATTTCTACTGCACCTGGATCCAAACCAAACCGTGGTAACAGTTCAATCTACTAAGGACTATACGCCAGACATCTTGGTTAGCGCTTAGGGTGGCCTGATGTCACGGTTCACGCGGTGACCTCGTTCGTCCGGGCATGCTGGCATGCAAAACACGCGCTCTGCGTGTCGCCCAGCGTTCTGTTGAGCGCGTGCTCGCTGCCCAGCCGGCCAAAGCATGCCACGCCTTGCCACTATCCTCGTCTCCACCCCCTTAACTCCCCCTGGCGCTCGCCGATGCCGGAGCTCGTCGCAGCGAGCACGGGCACGGTGCGCGGTGCATTGTGCTCGTCGCTTTCCCTCTCGCTCCTGTGCTCGTCCACGCCCGTGCACAGTTCCTGCGTGACCTTCGTCGTCTTCTCCCTCTCTCTTTGGCGCCGTTCATCACCGGGCGCCGTGGACAGGTGTCCTCCGGCGGAGCCCGAACCCTCCATGCTGCCCACCTATATAAGCCGCCAGCCCTAGCCTCTTGGAGCACCCGCAGCCACTCCCACATCCACCACGAGCCAGTAGAAGCCACAGCCCGGCCGGGCAGGCCGCGGGCTGCCGTCCCGAAGCCGAGCTCGCCGGAGATCCCCTCCGGATCGTCCCCGCAGCTCCGACCCCTCCCAAGCCAAGGCGACCCTGCGAGGGCCTCCACCACTCATCGGTGAGGCCAACCCGCCTCGCTGGAGCCCCTGGAGCCGCTCCAAGCCGCCGCCGTCTTCGTCTCCGGCAACCTCCGCCCTCTGCCTCCGCTGGAGAGGACGATTCCGACACCGTCCGGTCACCTCTAGCTATGCTACGAGTACGGGCAGGTGCGCAACCTTCTCCTCCGTCGATCCCCCCCTCTCGTTTGACTCCAAGAAGCCTCATCACCGGCGTGTGCTCCGGCAAAGCGCTGCCTCCCTCTGTTTCCTTCTCCCCTCCCGCTGGTCTGACTAGCGGGGCCCGCTAGTGAGCCACTCATTACGCGCGTGAAGCGGTATAAGTGGTGGCGCCCCGGGTGTTTACGCCTTCGACGTCACCCCCCAGTCTGTTTAATATTCATTTCAAATTCATTTAAATCTAGGAAACTTCAAATGGCCATAACTTTTTATCTATAAGTCCAAATGCATTGATTCTTTTTGCATTGTGTTTTGTGTCCAAAAATCTAACAACACCCAAAATATGGGATTTTTCTTTGATGTCTAGATTTTCTGGTAATTTTCAGAAGGTTTCTTGATGTTTTCTTTTTGTGGTTTTGATTATTTTCAGAAGAGCCAGCTTGCCTTGAGGATCACCAGGAGCTTTGTGAACCTCATCAGCACAAAGGCAAGCCACAGCAACATTTTCATAGTGCCACTTCCATATTTGTGATTTTCTACTTGAACTTATGAATATTCATGCATTTAAAATTAGTTATATAATGATTATATTCTGTTAGATGCTTGTCATGTTAAAATGCTTGAATTACAGAAAGTTTGAAGTAAATCTTGTTGATAAGCTAAGAAGAACTTGGTTACAAGTAATGAATAAAGGATATGGTCATGGAGTTTAATAATTAGTTTAATTATTATCCTTGCATGATGAAAAATGATGAGACTGCTAGAAATGATTCTGGTTTAAGTGAGGTGTCATCTTAACCAGAGAAGTAGCATGAGTTGATGATGGCTTCGTGGGAGCGTGGTTGATTTAGTTATTTGCATGGTTATGTGATGCATGTGTCAAGTGATGCATATCATGGCATTATGACACTGGTTATTTTCACATTAGGTTGAACCTGATAAGTAACTCAACTTGAATATGTTGTTGACCGGGTCATGGTGCCGCTGAAACGAGTCTTTCCCAGTGCAACCACATTTGCCGGTATGGGACGGCCTTAATGCATTTCATTGTCGTGCCTCTAGTCGGTGCCTCCATTTAGGGAAGGTTATGGGCGTGATGTACCCTAGCCCGGTAGGCAGGCATAACCTTGTGAGCCCATTGTTAAGTTAAGTTTTGGTACCGGGTCACATAGTGGATCATGGCCACGACGGTGGTCGAGGTGTCTGGAGGTAGACACGGGGCCACCCAGGACTAGCCCAATGGGGACTGAGTCGGAATGGCCGGGAGAGTGTCATGACAATGAAATGGTTTCGTCGGAATGCCATTGGTCCACCCAAATGGGAGTGCGAGGCCATGGGTTCCATATTGTGGGTACAGTGTACTAACCACTGCAGAGTGTTTTAATCTATCGATAGCCGAGTCCATGGTTACGGACACTAATTTTGTACTGAGGATGGCAGTGAGGCCATCGTGTTGAGTTGGGCCAAGTATTGGTCGGGTTGTGATTGCCGTAAGGATCACGGGCCATGAGTTGGTCGGGTTGTGATCGCCGTAAGGATCACAGGCCATGAGTTGGTCGGGTTGTGACCGCCGTAAGGATCACGGGCCATGAGTTGGTCGGGGTGTGATTGTCGTATGGATCATGAGTGTGATTTTGAGATCATCATGTTTGTGGTCTGGAAATGATCATGTCTGGTAAGCAAGTCTGTGGGACGAGTACCAGTTGAGCATATTCACAGCATGTTGGATATATGGTAGCATTGTTGATTAAATGGTTAAATGTCATGATATTGTTTGTCATTATGCTTATGCTTGTTGTGAGCTTGCAAGTACATTCAATGTACTGACCTGGCATGTCATGCCAGATTTCAAGAAAGTCTCATTGGAAAGGAGTGCTGTCCGAGTCTAGATCGTGTCCACATTGGTGTCCCTGTGCTATGGAGTTCCGCTACGACATTGTTCCGCTGCCGTGTAGTTGTCATGATCGAGTCCTCCTTTATGTTCACTAAATAATGTACATATTGTTCAGCCGCATCGTGTGTGCCACTTGGCCTCGCTAACTGTTGTAATATAAACTATGCTCCGCTGGCATGAATAAAGCGGTTGTTTTTCTGTACCAAGTTGTTGTGTGTTGCCAGAAGACAAGGTTTCTGGGCTGGCAATGCAGGGTAAACCGGTCACTCTGAGTCGGGGTGCCACAATGCTTGGTATTAGACCGCGCTGACTGTAGGCCACACTAGACTAAGCCGAGTTAACTGGACGTTAGATACGAGTTGTAGCTGAGTGCCGGTAATAATTGTACCTGGTTGTTGCATTGCATGCACTGATTTTATTTTTATGCTAACTTGCTAATGGTGGTGAGTGTAAATGGCTCCGGTGCTGTATCCGTGCCAGTTGCAGCTGATGCCGTACACGTCGCCGCATCTCCTTCGTAACGTGTGGCGTCGGCTGTACCCTGACGGAGATGATCCAGTCTATCGTGTGTACTAGGAGCGCCTAGCTGACTCAGTGTATGAGTATCACGCCGTGGTTACTTTGCACACCAGTTCCGATTCCAGCTCTTGCACTCGTACCTCTCGAAGCGGCTACGCTTCTACCACTTCTCAGGCTGTCCAGTTTGCTGACTTCGAGGTACATGTTGAGCTCCGCTACAACGAGGTCCGGATGCAGAACCACCCAGGTTTCCATTACTATCCTTCTCTCCACGATAATGGTCGTGTCCGTTTCCCTGTCATTGATCCGGAGTCTGATAGTGTAGCTAGCCACCTTTCTGGCTACATCACTGCTAGCTATCTTCTGATCTACGAGTTGGCTCGTGAGCTGAGTTGTGCTTGTACTGCTTTAGCCTCTGCTTTAGTCTCTGCTAGCTCAGCCACTATTCCACCATCTGTAGGATTTACTCTCTATATTCCTGCCAGTTCCAGATCCCCTGTTTCTCCGGTTACTCCTCCGAGTAGCTCAGGCACCGTGACTGTGAGTCCACTTAGTGCTCTTGCTGAGTCGTTTCACTCGTCGCCACTCCTGTAGCACTGATGATTCACCCTTCACCTACCCCAGAGGGAGAGCCCTCGAGGCAACGTCGTCGTGTCACTTTTAACCCGGAGGTCTCCGTTAACCCCGTCAGTTCAGGATCCGAGTCTGCTTCAGGAGAGGACCCCGCAGCACCAGCAGAGCAGTAGAGCTTCCGAGTATTCGCAATTGTCAGGATGGAGTATGGATGTAGTCGTACGAGTCATGATGTTTCGTTTCATGTATGAGGGTAGTTGGACCTGGCATGTTGTTATCTTTCATGTATGAGTCTATGTATAATTATGTTGGACTTTATTTTATTCGCCGTATGTTCTTCGCCTTTTCGGTTTTACTTGGATTTTTGTTGCTAGCTTCTCCCCAGTTTATGTTGAATGCTTCTCATCTCGGTTGCGTTGACTTGGAAAAAATCATATTAGGATGACGTGGGGAGGCTACAGTAGCAATGTTCGCGAGGGTTCTCCTGTTCGGTGTTCCACACGACAGGCATGACAATCACCCGAGCCGTACGTTCCACCACCGCCTCCACCGCAAAATCCGCCCTCCACCGAGCAAATTATGCGTATGTTCGAGGAAAGATGAAATAATGATCTGATGGAAATATTCAGAAGTATTCAAGCAATGGTTGGACAGAATGGAAATCAGCCCGGCCATCACTCCAAGTTATCCAATTTTCAAAAGACTAAGCCTCCCAGTTTCAGTCAGGCCATTGATCCCTTGGATGCAGATGATTGGCTGAGAACCATGGAAAAGAAGCTTGAGGTTGCTCGAACTGATGAAGAGGATAAGGTTCCATTTGTAACACATTATCTGGAAGGCGCTGCTGCTATATGGTGGGAAAATGAAAAAGCCATGGGGACTGCTGATGAAGAAATTACCTGGTCAAGATTCAAGGGGCAATTCCGGAAATATCACATCCCTACAGGAATTATGAAGACTAAGCAGCATGAATTTCTCGTGCTCCTCCAAGGAAGTCAGTCTGTGGGAGAATATTTGCAGAAGTTCAATAACCTGTCACGTTACTCTCAATATGACGTGGCCATTGAAGAAAGGAAGATGGACATGTTTCTTGGTGGATTAAACCCGCAACTTCGTTGTGCTCTCAGTGTGTTCGATTTCCCAGATTTCCAAACCCTGGTGAACAAGGCTTTCATTGCTGAAAGGGAACACAAGATTGTATCAGATAATAATTCTACCCATAACGATCACAAGCGCAAGTTTGAGCCCAAAAAGGAAATGCAACCAGTGCAGAAGGCTCGTACCTGGCAGCCAACTCAGGTAGCATACAAGCCCAATTGGCAACAAAATGTTAACAAGGCCACCACCCCAGTCAATAATGACGTGCTCAACCCAGTTCTGGAGAATCACATGCGCAACAATTCTTGTTAGAATTGTGGACAAACCGGACATTATGCCAAACAGTGTCCCAAGAACAACCGGATCGATGCTACATTCAAGCCACAAGTCCATTATTTGGCGGCATGCCCAAGTCAGCACGACATCACGGGATACGTTCATTACATTTCCACTGACGAAGCCCAAGAAAATGCCGAAGTCATCATTGGTATGTTCCCTGTTAATAACATACCTGCAGTAATTTTATTTGACTCTGGGGCTTCCCACTCTTTTATTTCTCGGAGTTTTGTTGCCCAAAACAAATTTCCTTGTTCGCTTTTGGGCAAGAATATGCTGGTACAAACCCCGGGATCTCTTATCAGAAGCAATCTAGTCTTCCGCAATCTGGATGTCAGTATCAACGGAATCCATTCTCCAACCTCTTTGATACTTATTGAGTCTGATAAGTTGGATGTTATCTTGGGTATGAATTGGTTGACTCAGTACCAAGTGTGCATAAATTGTGCGACCCGAGAAGTCAACTTGACCAGCCAAGAGGGACAAACTACATAGTTTATTGCTCGTAGGAGCACACCCTCCAAGGAAATGGTCTTTACAGCAATAGCTGAAATGGAATTAATTCTGGTGGTCAGCGAGTTTCGTGATGTATTCCTAGAAGAACTGCCAGGCATGCCACCTGATCGAGAGCTTGAGTTTGCAATAGATCTTGTGCCCGGAACCACACCAATACACAAGAAATATTATCGAATGTCATCATCCGAATTAGTGGAGCTAAAGAAACAGCTTGATGAAATGCTCCAAAAAGGGTATATCCGCCCCAGTTCCTCACCATGGGGATCACCTGCTATTTTTGTGGACAATAAAGATGGCAGCCTCCGTATGTGTGTGGACTACCGACAGTTGAATGATGTCACAATCAAAAACAAATACCCTCTGCCAAGAATTGATGATTTGTTTGATCAGCTCAGTGGAGCCAAGGTGTTCTCAAAGATTGATTTGCGGACTGGATATTATCAGTTCAAATTAAAAAGGAGGATATTCCCAAGACCGCATTCACCACTCGCTACGGTCTCTATGAATATACAGTCATTTCTTTCGGCCTCACCAACGCCCCCGCCTTCTTCATGCACATGATGAATAAAGTATTCATGGACTTCCTCGATAAGTTCGTGGTCGTCTTCATCGATGATATACTTATTTACTCAAGAAGTGAAGAAGAGCATAAGGAACACCTCCGAGCAGTGTTGGAACGACTCCGTGAGCATCAGTTATACGCCAAATTCAGTAAGTGCGAGTTTTGGCTCAAGCAAGTTGGATTTCTCAGGCATGTGCTATCCGCTGAGGGTATAGCCGTGGACCCAAGCAAGGTAAAGGATGTGCTCGACTGGTTGCCACCCGCCACCGTATCTCAGATCCGAAGTTTTCTTGGATTAGCCGAATACTACCGCCGTTTCATTGAAGGGTTTGCCAAGATTGCTAAACCTATGACGGAGCTGCTCAAAAAGGATAAGAAGTTTGAATGGACTACAGACTTTGAGAAAAGTTTCACCGAGTTGAAGAAACGCCTGGCAACTGCGCCAGTATTAACACTTCCAGATATCTACCGCAGCTTTGACGTATATTGTGACGCTTCCAGGCAAGGACTGGGATGTGTACTTATGCAAGATGGAAAGGTAGTAGCTTATGCCTCACGGCAGCTACGACCCCACGAAGAAAATTACCCCACTCATGATTTGGAAATGGCCGTGGTAGTTCATGCTTTAAAAATTTGGAGACACTACCTCATCGGAAAAAGGTGCCAAAATTTTACCGATCACAAAAGCCTCAAGTATATATTTAATCAGCCGGATTTAAATCTCCGTCAACAAAGATGGCTTGAGTTGGTCAAGGATTATGACCTTGGAATAAATTACCATCAGGGTAAGGCCAACGTGGTTGCCGATGCCCTCAGTCGAAAACCCGTCAGTTTAAATGTCATATTGGAATCTTTGCCTCCCGAACTTAAAGAAGAGATTGCTTAGCTCAACCTGGTCATAGTTGAGACTGGCCTTGCCAATATTCCGAAAGTTACCCCTACCCTTGAGGAAGAGATCCGCAAAGCCCAGCCAGGCGATGCCAATCTGCAGAAACGTGTCAAGCTTTCTGATTTCTCGAAGGATCAGTGCGGTACCCTCCGATTCTGGTGAAGGATTTGTGTGCCTAATCAAGCAGATTTGAAGTAGAAGATCCTGTCAGAAGCCCACGAATCCTCGTATTCAATTCACCCTGGAGGTACAAAAATGTATGAAGACCTTCGACAAATATTTCGGTGGGATGGAATGAAGAAAGACATTGCTTATTTCGTGGCTTGTTGCAACGTATGCAACAAAGTAAAGGAAGAACATCGTAAGCCAGCCGGACTTCTCCAACCATTGCTAGTGTCACAATGGAAATGGGATGATGTCTGTATGGACTTCATCACAGGGCTACCTAAGACCTGATGAGGCAATAATGCGATCTGGGTCATAGTGGATACATTAACCAAGGTGGCCCACTTCCTCCTAATCAAAACCTCATACCGAGCAGATGAGCTTGCATGACTGTATGTATCTAGAATAGTCAGTCTGCATGGAGTTCCCCGAACCATCACTTCTGACCGAGGTTCAATTTTCACCTCCACTTTTTGGTCCCGTCTCCATCAGGCCCTCGGAACGGAATTGAAATACAGTACCGCTTATAATCCTCAGACGGATGGACGGACACAATGGGTAAATCAAATACTTGAAGATATGCTCGATGCCTGTGCTTTGGCCCAAGGCCCACAATGGGAAGATTGCTTGCCGTACGGCAAGTTCTCGTATAACAATAGCTTCCAGACCAGTTTAAAGATGTCACCATATGAAGCTTTGTATGGCTGTAAGTGCCACACTCCATTAAATTGGTCTCAAACCAGAGATAGCCGTATTTTCGGAATGGATCTCATGCTGGAAGCCGAAAAGCAAGTCAAGGAGATCCGCGACATATTGCAATTGGCCAAATCGCGACAGAAAAGTTATTACGATGCAAAGCACCGACAGATCAGATTTGAACCCGGAGAACATGTCTATCTTCGAGTCATGCCTATGAAAGGAATCAAGAGGTTTCAAACTCGTGAAAAATTGGCACCCAAATTTATTGGTCCATTTCCCGTTATGACACGAGTAGGTGCTGTGGCATATTAGTTGGAGTTGCCCCCTGAGTTGTCAGACGTGCACAACGTGTTCCACGTTTCACAATTGCGACGGTGCATATCACCGCCCAAGAAAAAGACCGATTTGACAGAGATAGAGTTGGCAAAGGACTTAACCTATGAAGAGAGGCCGGTGAAAATTTTGGATCAAATGGAAAGAGTCACTCGCAGTAAAGCACGAAAGTTTTACAAGGTCCAATGGAAGCATCATACTGAGTCAGAATCAACCTGGGAATCAGAAGAATTTCTAAGAGCATGTTATCCAGAATGGTTTTCCCAAGCAACCGAATCTCGAGGACGAGATTCATTCGAAGTGGGGGAGGTTGTGACAGCCTGGTTTTTGCCCTCTTTTCTTTGCTTGATTTTCAGTTGAGTTGGTTTTGAATCATTTCATTTGGACTTAATGTCATGCCCAAGATGCGACCCTATCCTAAAGGAACTCGAAGGTCCCACCAAGGATAGAAGCGCATCTTGAAGACCCTTTTGCAAGGTGGATATCATTACATCAACATTACATAATAGATGGGGATACATAAAGAAGGCATACAATGCCACACCAATACAACATCATCTTACATAAGAGCACCATCCGACTACGGATGAAACACAAACAGAAACTCAAACGACATCCACCCTGCTAGCCCAGGCTGCCGACCTGGAGCCTATCCCCTGATCAAAGAAGAAGCAGAAGAAGAACTCCAAAACAAGCAACATCGCTCTCGCGTCATGATCATCGCAGAACCTGTACCTGCAACTGTTGTAGTAATAATCTGTGAGCCACGAGGACTCAGCAATCCCATTACCATGGGTATCAAGACTAGCAAAGCTTAAAGGGTAAGGAAGGGGTAAAGTGGTGAGGTTGCAGCAGCGACTAAGCATGATATGGTGGCTAACATACGCAAATGAGAGCGAGAAGAGAAGCAAAGGAACGGTCGTGAAGCTAGCAATGATCAAGAGGTGATCCTGAACTCCTAGTTACGTCAAACATAACCCAAAACCGTGTTAACTTCCCGGACTCCGCCGAGAAGAGACCATCACGGCTACACACACGGTTGATGCGTTTTAATTCGCATCTGGTGTCAAGTTATCTACAACTGGACATTAACAAATTCCCATCTGCCCATAACCGCGGGCACAGCTTTTGAAAGTTTATACCCTACAGGGGTGTCCCAACTTAGCCCATGATAAGTTGTCGCGATCAACGAAGGATATACCTTATCCCAGGAAGACGCGGTCAGACTCGGAATCCCGGATTACAAGACAATTCGACAATGGTAAAACAAGACCAGCAAAGCCGCCCGGATGTGCCGACAAATCCCGATAGGAGCTGCACATATCTCGTTTTCAGGGCACACCGGATGAGTAAGACGACGGGTTGGCATAGACCCTGGTTGCCCAGGGGGCGCCGGACATCCCT
>NC_041393.1:318651911-318654425 GCF_002162155.2 Triticum dicoccoides
AAATAAAGATGACCCTCGGGCTCCGGAAACCCAAGGGAAAAAGGGCTAGGGTGAGGCAAATGGTAAAACCAAGGATGGGCCTTGCTGGAGGAGTTTTATTCAAAGCGAACTGTCAAGGGGGTCCCATAAATCACCCAACCGCGTAAGGAACGCAAAATTCGGGAACATAACACCGGTATAACGGAAACTAGGGCGGCAAGAGTGGAACAGAACACCAGGCATAAGGCCGAGTCTTCCACCCTTTACCAAGTATATGGATGCATTAATTAAATAAGAGATAATGTGATATCCCAACATAATCCTGTCCACCATGGAGCAATCTTCAACTTCACCTGCAACTAACAATGCTATAAGAGGGGCTGAGCAAAGCGGTAACATAGCCAAGCAATGGCTTGCTAGGAAGGGAGCAAAAGGTTAGAGGCTGACACGGCAATTTGGGAGGCTTGAAGAACAAGTGATAGGTAGCGCAGAAAAGCGATAGAACAAAGCAACTAGCATAGCAATGATAGTAGTGAGATGCAGGGTAGCGGTCATCTTGCCTGAAATCCCGCTAGGAAGAAGAACGAGTCCATGAAGAAGATGAAGCCACGAAGACGAACCAAGCGTAGACGAACGAATCCTCACGATCGCAACGAAACGGGAACTATCGAAAAGAAGCACACAACATGGTAAACAGACCACACATATACAAGACATGATGCACAACCAAGCATGATGCATGACAAGGCTACATGAAGCTACTCATGGCAAGAGATGATGCAAAACAAGAGCAACACATCAAGACAAGTTTAAACGAGGCCGGAAACCACATATAACAATTCCGGTAAGTCCTCATATGCATATTTCGAAATTGGTCCAGATCTGAATAAACCTTATGTTCAAGTTGTTAAACATCAAGTTAAGATGCACAAAGATGATATACACAAAATTCTAGTCAAGTTACATATAAAGTTCATTTAGTTCGGAGCTACGTCCTAGAAGATATGAGCAAAACTAGTCAAGCATAGCATTGATGCAAAATGCATTCAAACATCAAGCAAACACCTAAAAACAAGTATGCAACATGATAATATGAAACTACATGCAAAATCAAGCAAGTTTTATATAGAGCACACTCAAAACGGAGCAACACACACACACTCCAAACAAGATATAATAACAATCTGTCCAAAACAGCAACTAGGCATATTGCAAGTATCAGAACAATATGCTACAGCACCCCAACATAAGAACAAAAGGCATGGACATGATGTACAGGTAAAGCATGACAACACATGAACACTGAGCTATCTCCAGAAATCACTAGAACATGCTCAAACACACATGGCAAGATTGCAAATAATAACAGTTTCAAACTTTGCAGAAAAAACATCAGGTTGCAATGTTTAGAGCTATCAAACAACATGTTACAGGAACTTATCATAGAAACTTAAGACAAGGCATGATACTAATAAATGCATAGAACAAAAGTCCTTTACTGACCATGAGCCAAAAGGGATCAAAAGGTATGATGGCACCCATGTAATCATGGCAAGTTATATGACAGATTCATACATGGCAGAAACAACAATAAGTAGGCATGTTGGTGAGCTTGTACCACTCACCATAGAGCAATACATGGCATGAAAAGGCAACCAAAAGTAAGAATACATGTTTATTAAGCTAAGCATGGCAAGAGAAAGTTCATAGGGTGCATGGATCACTAGCAAAACACATGGCAAAACTGAACTTCATGTTAACAGGATGACAACAACATTATTTAGCAATTCTAGAGAAAGATTACAACAAGCTACAACAGTCTATAAATGCAAACAAGGGCATGGATGGATAGAGCATCACAAGTATAACAAAATATCCTTAGTGAACATCTCCAGATTATGCATAGAATCACTTGTAGCAGCAGGTTTACATAGCATCACAAAATAACAGATTGAGCGTAGCAAAACAGTAACAGCAAGTACTCTACTTAACAAGCTTGATGCACTCAGTACAAGACTCACAAAAATACATGGATTGCACCTCTGTAAAAATGGCATGATGTAGTTCAAAACACATGTAGAGCTCATGCCCATAAGATGCACACAATAAATGTAGCAAAAATGACAAATCATCAAGTTATAACAGTTTCAGCAGATTAACATCATATAGCACTCTTGCGACGATGATTTGGGCATCAAGATGATCTCAAACAAACATGTCACAATGGAATGAAATGTAGAGTATCTCATGATGAACATTTGGATATGCTACACGCCCAAAACGGAGCCACGGACACGGAATTATGGCATGAGAGGGGCATAAAATATGCAAAATATTAGGGACTTGGAGAAAATTCGAGAGGGGGAAGAAGTCAACCTCAACTCAGATCTGGGTTGTACGTGGATCGAGGTCGAGGCGGGCCGGAGACGGGGCGGCGGCTCGCCAGAGCTGGAGGCCGCGGGCGATGGCGGGGAAGGTGCGGGGGCGAGCGGCGGCGCCGGCGAGGGGAGGCGGCGGCGGGACGTCGCAAAGGCG
>NC_041393.1:318654787-318663068 GCF_002162155.2 Triticum dicoccoides
GTGGCGGGGTCCAGCGAACGGGCGGCGGCGACGCTCCGCGGCAGCGCGGGAGGCCGGGAGGCGACTCGGGCCCGGAGGGCCTGCTGCGGGCTCGCGGGCCGGCGGCGGTCGCCACGTGGCGCGCCCCGATTAGCGCGGGCGGTGGCGGCTGGACGTGTCCGGCCGATCCGGACGTGTCCGGCGGCGCGGAGGGAAAAAATGCTAGGGTTTGGACAATTCATCCGCGAATTTTGGGGGAGGGAACTTATTTATAGATTCTGGGAGCTAGGAGAGTCCAAATGAGGCACGGTTTTCGCCCACACGATCGTGATCGAACGACCGAGAGCATGGAGGGGGTTTGGATGGGTTTTGGGCCACTTTGGAGGGGTGTTGGGCTGCAAAGAGAGAGGGGTTTCGGGCTACGCGGTTAACCGTTGGAGTATCAAACGGACTCCAAATGGCACAAAACTTGACAGGCGGTCTACGGGTGGTGTACCAAGGCTGCTTGGCAAACCTCGGTCCATATCCGAGAAAGTTTGAAACCTACTCACAACAAGAGACAAAAGGAGAACGCCGGATGACATAGGAGTGCCGGATTGCAAAACGGACAACGGGGAAAATGCTCGGATGCATGAGATGAACACGTATGCAAAATGAGATGCACATGATGACAT
Organism: Triticum dicoccoides; assembly: GCF_002162155.2. Classification (NCBI taxonomy): domain Eukaryota; kingdom Viridiplantae; phylum Streptophyta; class Magnoliopsida; order Poales; family Poaceae; genus Triticum; species Triticum dicoccoides. The sequence goes on from NC_041393.1 coordinate 318,655,441, forward strand.
GGAAAATGCAACACGCAAGCAAATGACATGGCAACGATGGTGAATAACTAGCAGACACCTGGCGCATCGAATCCGGGGCGTTACAACACTCCTCCACTAACAAGAGATCTCGTTCCGAGATCTTAGGACCGAGACGGAAGGAAAAAGGGATGGGGTGAAACAAGAACTCAAGAGAATAAGCAAAGAATCGACAGCACTCGAGAAGAAGAAAGGAACGACGAGAATGACGAGAATCGAAAGGTCACGGAACCAGATAGACTATGAAACTACTCCGGTTAGAACGTGATAAGAAACGAATAAGACTGAAAGGATTTAGGCAGAACTCTGACTACACATGGAAAGAATAGAACACGAACTTCACAAGATGGAATGACACTTGACGACATAATCAACGCAATGCCTCCGGAAGAATTGAAAGAATTGAATAAAAAGAACTTAGAAGGAAGGGTTGAACGGAGTTGTTGAGAAAATCAACATGAAAGAAGTGGACTTATGGATAACCTCTAAGAAATTATGAGGTGATAACCGACCACAAGCGGAAAAGATTAAATAGCTGAGAAGAACGAAGAAATGCAAAACTCCACTTCAGAAGAAAATGAAGAATTCTTTGCGCTTTGAGATGCGAGAAGAAAAGCTACTTGAACTCCTCCGACAAAATCTTGATGAACACTTGAGGAATGAATTAAATCATGAAGAACCACCGTGAAGAACTCCGGTAAACAAAAGGACAAAGAGATAGAATCGAAGGATGAAAATAATAAGATTAAAGCTTGTGATGCTTTAGATGGAGGTTCCGACGAAATGGCCGAGGAAATTTGAACTCCGGAAAAGAAAAGATGAAAACACTTGGAACTAGAATTTATTCATCAAAAACAAACTCCGAAGGAAGGGACTACTCACTTGGATGAAATAAGAGTAAGATTTATTGTATGCTTATCCTTCATCAAATTAAATTGATGACAAGAAATGGATTTTTCATACTACTTATTCTTCTTGAAAAGGATTAAGGGGAATATAGCACAAAACTTGAGAAAGTCTTCATGAACCACCGGTAGGATTGGAAAGAACGAATGGATAAAAATGATAATCAAGGAAAAAGAATCTTGAACGAACCACCGTTACAAATGAAAATGAACAAAGAAAAAAGAAAGATTCGTCGGGAAGAATTAGAAGAGCCAATATGCTTGAGGGGGATTTAGATGCAAAAGAACAAGTAGATCATGAGTTGATTAAAGAACAATTGAACGAAGCACCGGGATAATTAGAGAATGATAGCTAGAATGATGTCCTCCGATGAAACAAAAAAAGAAATCAACTCCTGAAATACTCCAGATGGGTAAGAAAAGAATATCTGACAAATGGAATAATTTGAGAGGATAATATGAAGCACGAATCTTCGAGAGAACAGACAAGATTTAGAGGAAAAACTCTTCTTCGATCTTCAAATGACGACAGAAAACACCACCAAAATTAGTGAGATACTCCGGGAGAATGAAAAAGAGGAAGGGTTGAACCAACAATGAAAAGAGTTTGAAAACGATCTTGGAGAAGGCATGTGACTGATGGAATCCATTCTTACATCACACTTTGAAAAGAATTGAGAATAACTTCGGGAGAATTAGAAGAGTCAGGTAAGATCCTGGGAAAAGTCCTGTGGGTTAGGGCCCACTAAAGAGAAAAACACGGTTGGCAAGGATTGTTGAAGAGATAGATGATGCACCGGAACAATTAAAATATTTGAATGAGGTGACAACCTCGAATTATTTCGAACACAGATGAATCTCCTGAGATGTCTTCCGGACTCCGGAATAATAAACTGGCGAGAGGCAAACGAGCAAGGAGAACACTTGAGCCGAGGAAAAGAATATAATCACTACCAAAATTAGAATTGAATCCACCGGAGAAGAGATGAAGAATGTCAAACAAAAGAGAATTTCCCGGTTGAAACAATTGAGAAAGACTGAAGAGGCTCCACACAAATGAAATTGATGCTTGAAACAGACTCAGGCTCCGGGAAGAAGAGGGTGGGAGGCCGGGAAAAACAAAGGCAACTTGGAAGGGGAAACCGACGAACAACTTGAAGAGAAAACACCGTTGAAATAGTTGAGGAAAGAAAGCAAAGACATCGCACGAGCATGATGGATATTCGATTATGGACTCCAGCTCCGAGGAGAAAAAAGGGATGGGCGAAGAAAATAACTAAGGATTGAACTTGGCAAAGATGAAGAGGCTCGAGTCAACTTGACGAGAAATGCACCGGATGAAAAGAGATGAGAACCAACGATCGGAAAACCAACTGCGTGATCCTAAAGAAAGTTTGAAGGGGAAGAGGAGTAATTAAAAACACCTGCATCAAGATTCCTCACCAGAGCGACAAAGGGGCTGAGGAGTAAAAAGAATTCCTACTCTCCGATATAACTAGACTCCGAAAACAGTTTTCTTCTAGACTCAACAATGGCCAAACTACACGATCAATCAAGGGGGCTCCTAGGGTCGGTCGAGGCTCTGATTACCAACTTGTCACGCCCAAGATGCGACCCTATACTAAAGGAACTCGAAGGTCCCACCAAGGATAGAAGTGCATCTTGAAGACGCTTTTGCAAGGTGGATATCATTACATCAACATTACATAATAGATGGGGATACATACAAAAGGCATACAATGCCACATGAATACAACATCATCTTACGTAAGAGCACCATCTGACTACGGATGAAACACAAATAGAAACTCAAACGACATCCACCCTGCTTGCCCAGGCTGCCGACCTGGAGCCTATCCCCTGATCGAAGAAGAAGCAGAAGAAGAACTCCAAAACAAGCAACATCGCTCTCGCGTCATGATCATCGCAGAACCTGTACCTGCAACTGTTGTTGTACTAATCTATGAGCCACGAGGACTCAGCAATCCCATTACCATGGGTATCAAGACTAGCAAAGTTTAAAGGGTAAGGAAGGGCTAAAGTGGCGAGGTTGCAGCAGCGACTAAGCATGATATGGTGGCTAACATAGCAAATGAGAGCGAGAAGAGAAGCAAAGGAACGGTCGTGAAGCTAGCAATGATCAAGAGGTGATCCTGAACTCCTACTTACGTCAAACATAACCCAAAACCGTGTTCACTTCCTGGACTCCGCCGAGAAGAGACCATCACGGCTACACACACGGTTGATGCGTTTTAATTTGCATCTGGTGTCAAGTTATCTACAACCGGACATTAACAAATTCCCATCTGCCCATAACCGCGGGCACGACTTTCGAAAGTTTATACCCTGTAGGGGTGTCCCAACTTAGCCCATGATAAGCTGTCGCGATCAACGAAGGATATACCTTATCCCAGGAAGACCCGATCAGACTCGGAATCCCGGTTTACAAGACAATTCAACAATGGTAAAACAAGACCAGCAAAGCCGCCCGGATGTGCCAACAAATCCCTATAGGAGCTGCACATATCTCGTTCTCAGGGCACACCGGATGAGCAAGATGACGGGTTGGCATAGACCCTGCTTGCCCAGGGGGCGCCGGACATCGCTCGGTTTGGACCAACACTTGGTCAAGTATTGGCCCGGGGGGGGGGGGCTAAAATAAAGATGACCCTCGGGCTCTGGAAACCCAAGGGAAAAAGGGCTAGGGTGAGGCAAATGGTAAAACCAAGGTTGGGCCTTGCTGGAGGAGTTTTATTCAAAGCGAACTGTCAAGGGGGTCCCATAAATCACCCAACCGCGTAAGGAACGCAAAATCCGGGAACATAACACCAGTATGACGGAAACTAGGGCGGCAAGAGTGGAACAAAACACCAGGCATAAGGCCGAGTCTTCCACCCTTTACCAAGTATATAGATGCATTAATTGAATAAGAGATAATGTGATATCCCAACATAATCCTGTCCACCATGGAGCAATCTTCAACTTCACCTGCAACTAACAACACTATAAGAGGGGCTGAGCAAAGCGGTAACATAGCCAAGAAATGGTTTGCTAGGAAGGGAGCAAAAGGTTAGAGGCTGACATGGCAATTTTGGAGGCTTGAAGAACAAGTGATAGGTAACGCAGCAAAGCGATAGAACGAAGCAACTAGCATAGCAATGATAGTAGTGAGATCCAGGGTAGCGGTCATCTTGCCTGAAATCCTGCTAGGAAGAAGAACGATTCCATGAAGAAGATTAAGCCACGAAGACGAACCAAACGTAGACGAACGAATCCTCACGATCGCAACGAAACGGGAACTATCGAGAAGAAGCACACAACATGGTAAACAGACCACACATATACAAGACATAATGCACAACCAAGCAAGATGCATGCCAAGGCTACATGAAGCTACTCATGGTAAGAGATGATGCAAAACAAGAGCAACACATCAAGGCAAGTTTAAATGAGGCCGGAAACCACATATAACAATTCCGGTAAGTCCTCATATGCATATTTCGAAATTGGTCCAGATCTGAATAAACCTTATGTTCAAGTTGTTAAACATCAAGTTAAGATGCACATAGATGATCTACACGAAATTCTAGTCAAGTTACATATAAAGTTCATTTAGTACGGAGCTACGGCCTAGAAGATATGAGCAAAACAAGTCAAGCATGGCATTGATGCAAAATGCACTCAAACATCAAGAAAACACCTAAAAACAAGGATGCAACATGATAATATGAAACTACATGCAAAATCAAGCAAGTTTCATATAGAGCACACTCAAAACGGAGCAACGGTGCAATGCATACACTCCAAACAAGATATAATAACAATCTGTCCAAAACAGCAACTAGACATATTGCAAGCATCAGAACAATATGCTACAGCACCCCAACATAAGAACAAAAGGCATTGGACATGATGTACAGGTAAAGCATGACAACACATGAACACTGAGCTATCTCCAGAAAATCACTAGAACATGCTCAAACACACATGGCAAGATTGCAAATAATAACAGTTTCAGACTTTGCAGAAATAACATCAGGTTGCAATGTTTAGAGCTATCAAACAACATGTTACAGGAACTTATCATAGAAACTTAAGACATGGCATGATACTAATAAATTCATAGAACAAAAGTCCTTTACCGAACATGAGCCAAAAAGGATCAAAAGGTATGATGGCACCCATGTAATCATGGCAAGTTATATGACAGATTCATACATTGCAGAAACAGCAATAAGTAGGCATGTTGGTGAGCTTGTACCACTCACCACAGAGCAATACATGGCATGAAAAGGCAACCAAAAGTAAGAATACATGTTTATTATGCTAAGCATGGCAAGAGAAAGTTCATAGGGTGCATGGATCACTAGCAAAACACATGGCAAAACTGAACTTCATGTTAACAGGATGACAACAACATTATTTAGCAATTCTAGAGCAAGATTACAACAAGCTACAACAGTCTATAAATGCAAATAAGGGCATGGATGGATAGAGCATCACAAGTATAACAAAATATCCTTAGTGAACATCTCCAGATTATGCATAGAATCACTTGTAGCAGCAGGTTTACATAGCATCACGAAATAACAGATTTAGCCTAGCAAAACAGTAACAGCAAGTACTCTACTTAACAAGCTTGATGCACTCAGTACAAGACTCAAAAAATACATGGATTGCACCTCTGTAAAAATGGCATGATGTAGTTCAAAACACATGTAGAGCTCATGCCCATAAGATGCACACAAAAAATATAGCAAAAATGACAAATCATCAAGTTATAACAGTTTCAGTAGATTAACATCATATAGCACTCTTGCGACGAAGATTTGGGCATCAAGATGATCTCAAACAAACATGTCACAATGGAATGAAATGTAGAGTATCTCATGATGAACATTTTGATATGCTACATGCGCAAAACGGAGCCACGAACACGGAATTATAGCATGATGAACAGGGGCATAAAATATGCAAAATATTAGGGACTTGGAGAAAATTCGAGGGGGGAAGAAGTCAACCTCAGCTCAGATCTGGGTTGCACTTGGATCGAGGTTGATGAGGACATGACTACCTTGGATATGACCAAAAATATTGCATATATGCATATTTGTCAGGTGATTTCTAGTGCAAACTATTCAATAATCTATTTATGTTATCCAGAACAAAAATACTTCACACACTTTTGTGTTTTGTCTAATTGCAGGTGTATGGGACATTTGTATAATCCACATATGAAGATAAGGAAGAAAGAGATGTTTATTTGCTGTCCAAAAAGTTCTCTCATGTCACTTTTGGCCCAAGAGAAGATAGAGTCCAAGTCTCTCACGTTCTGGATTCAGATTCGGACTGAACAGACATACCTGACTCAAAACGCACACAAGTTTTTCATACAGACTCTGAATTGGGTGATTCTTTTTTTGTTGGAAGCTAGATTTCGTGCACTTTCCAACCCAATTGGAATCACCTTCAAATTCGTCCGGATCTTTGAGTTGTGGACGAAACAATCTGATGCTGCAGCAGAATCCGAGTCAAACTACAAGTCCAAAGGTGTTACATCACCTCCACTTGGGCCCATTGGCCTTGTACGACCTAGATTTAGTTTTAGGCTGCCTTGGGACGTCCTCCCACCTCCTTGGCCGCCACCCCTTGCTCCTATATAAGTAGATCCATCTAGTAGCTTTTCCTTGGGATTTGTTTAGTTAAAAGTTAGCCATTGCAACTTCGTGTACTTCGTTTGTGTCCAACGACCAGACCAAGACCGCTTCCGGATCCCCACCATTATCAATACTTCATATATATTTGCAATATCCAGATTGCAATCTCAGTTTCTTGCTTGTTCTTCGTTTGCTCGCAGGAAACAGACCCTCGTTGTCAGGTTGATCTTGCTCCGGCGTGGTCAATAACCTCTCGGAGTTGGTTTAGCGATTGCTAAGGCGCGACGTCCTCGCACGTTCGTAGTCGGATCGTCAAAGTCGACTGCCACCAAAGCGATATCCATCATCTCATCGAAAGGCGGGACACCTTTGCCTCTATCAAGTGGTATCAGATTTCCAGGTTGCTCGGTGAGATTTTACAGTTTTTCGTAGTTTAGATCGAGTCTGTTCTTCATACCTACAGTCCACGAAAAAGCCACAAAAAAATTAGGGTTAGTTCATCATATCCGAACCAATCTGAGCCTTTGCATAATCTTTTTAGGGTTTTGCTTTGTTGAATTATCGGTTGCATCGTCGTGTCGAGTTGCTGGTCTTAGTGTCTAGTTCGTTTAGAGTTTCGAGTTCTGTTCACATTAGTCACGTCGCCGCTGCATCGTTATCCCTTCCGCTGTCCACCACCCAACCATCAATTTCCTCCACGTGCTACCCACTGTTCATTGTCATAATCATAGTTGAGATCGTTCCCATCTTCGCTTGATCCAATCTACATCTTATCTAGTTTTTTTTGGAAAGAGGGAGAGAGAAAAAAAGATAGAGAAAAAAAACGAGAGAAAAAAAAAGTAAAAAAAAAGTCAAAAAAAAAAAAAGAAAGGAAAAGAAAAAAAGTGTGAGAAAAAAAAAGAGAGGAGAAAAAAAAACAAAATTCGGATCTATCTAGACTCAATCTCGTAGTTGAATTGGGATTGGAATCTGTTTTGTGCACTGTTCTGTAAAACAGGTGTATCTTCCTCATACGAAGTCAGTTTTGGCTCCGTGAGTACTCAAATTG
>NC_041393.1:318663653-318672973 GCF_002162155.2 Triticum dicoccoides
CTGCTGCATGGTAAGAACTTGTAAGACATTGATATTTGCTTTACTGTGAGCGTTTTACCACCACATCCTAGTAGTTATAGGAACATTATTTTTGGGTTTTGTTTCTTGTTCTACTAATCATGACAGGATCCAGAGTCAATTCATGGGCTTTGTCGATCGCGGGAGACGTGCTACCACCTTTGCAAATACCACAACCGTCACGAGAGGTGCACAAACATCCAAATGCACATGATCAGGTTAATGTATCTATACCACCATTTAATGGCCGTTTTAAACCTGCTTTATATATTGAATGGGAGTTCGACATAAAAAATATATTTGCTTCCCATAATTTCGATGAACATAAAAAGGTTAAGGTTGCGGTTGGTTCTTTCACTGGTTATGCTTTGGTTTGGTGGAGTGAATATTGTCGGTTACACCCTGATTATATACCTACTACTTGGGATGATTTGAAACTTGCCATGCAACATACTTTCATCCCTGCTTATTATACTCGTAACATGATTAAGAAGTTGCAACACTTAAAACAAGGTAGTGAAACTGTAACAAAATATTATGATGATTTACAAACTACCTTGTTACATTCCTCTTTAGAAGAAAGTGAAGATGATTTTATGGATAGATTTTGGGAAGGATTAAACCGTGATATTCAAGAGATACTAATTCATGAAGAGTGTTATCCTATGGACCATTTGTTTCATCTTGCTTGCAAAGCTGAACAGGAAATAAAACGACGTGTTGGCCACGAGGAGAACAAGCGCACGGTGCACATTCCAAGAGTTGATATGATTGTTCCTTCAACTACTAGGCATACTATGACAACCACATCCGTTGTTGTTAGGACTACATCACCTTCACCATGTGACACATCGCCCCCGAGAGTGGCTACATCATCTGCGTTGATCATAAGAGGTAATGACAAAGGTACTGATCTTCCATCTCTACATGAGAATGATGAATGCCTTGTCAATTTGAATGCACCATCTGATGAGCTACCCACTACTTTGATCACACCACCTATTTTAGAGGACTACGTTGATAATTTGACTTTGCCATGTGATCAAACAACTGAAATACCAACAATTTTGAGTGCACCCATTGAATTAACTATTGATGCAAAAGAACCAATGTTTAATCATTTTGATATGACCTCTAATCTTGGTGATGATTCTGTGTTGAATGACTTATTGCATGTTTGCTTATTTAAGCATGTTGTAGCATGTAAATTTGATGCAAGTAAGGTTTATTCACCAATGTTGGGATGGTTTAATGATGAACATTGTCAATCTTTTGAAATGAATAAGAGCTTCACTTATATGTGCAAACTGAGTTGCAATATTTTCATGCCTTCTACTTCTTGTGCTAATTTTTTGGCTTTAGATTTTATGAACTATGCAAGTTACTCATCTATTCATGTGTCATATATGCAAAAATCAAGGGAAGTAAAAATGGATGACATATACATATACAACATGTACACCTTGCCTCTTTTGTTAGCCACATTTCAGATTAAGCAACACCGAGGACGGCTTTATTTTCAAGAAGGGGAGGATGATGAGGACATGACTACCTTGGATATGACCAAAAATATTGCATATATGCATATTTGTCAGGTGATTTCTAGTGCAAACTATTCAATAATCTATTTATGTTATCCAGAACAAAAATACTTCACACACTTTTGTGTTTTGTCTAATTGCAGGTGTATGGGACATTTATACAATCCACATATGAAGATAAGGAAGAAAGAGATGTTTATTTGCTGTCCAAAAAGTTCTCTCACGTCATTTTTGGCCCAAGAGAAGATAGAGTCCAAGTCTCTCACGTTCTGGATTCAGATTCGGACTGCACAAACATACCTGACTCAAAACGCACACAAGTTTTTCATACGGACTCCGAATTGGGTGATTCTTTTTTTGTTGGAAACTAGATTTCGTGCACTTTCCAACCAATTGGAATCACCTTCAAATTCGTCTAGAGCGTTGAGTTGTGGACGAAACAATCTGATGCTGCAGCAGAATCCGAGTCAAACTACAAGTCCAAAGGTGTTACATCACCTCCACTTGGGCCCATTGGCCTTGTACGACCTAGATTTAGTTTTAGGCTGCCTTGGGACGTCCTCCCACCTCCTTGGCCGCCACCCCTTGCTCCTATATAAGTAGATCCATCTAGTAGCTTTTCCTTAGGATTTGTTTAGTTAAAAGTTAGCCATTGCAACTTCGTGTACTTCGTTTATGTCCAACGACCAGACCAAGACCGCTTCCGGATCCCCACCATTATCAATACTTCATATATATTTGCAATATTCAGATTGCTTTATCATATTCTTGCTCGTTCTTCGATTGCTTGCAGGAATAGACCTTCGTGGTCAGGCTGACCGTGCTTCCAGCATCATCAGTAACCTCAGAAGATTGGTTTAGCGATTGCTAAGGCGCAACGTCGTGCACGTTTATAGTCGGATCGTCAAAGTCGTCTCCACCAAATCGATAGTTTTCATCTCATCGAAAGATCGGGCCCTCGCCTCTATCAGAGGTCGAGGCGGGCCGGAGACGGGGTGGCGGCTCGCCAGAGCTGGAGGCCGCGGGCGACGGCGGGGAAGGTGCGGGGGCGAGCGGCGGCGCCGGCGAGGGGAGGCGGCGGCGGGACGTCGCAGAGGCGCGGGCGGCGCGCGGTGGCCGGCATCAGAGTGGGCGGCGCTCGGGGCCGGATCTGGCGGCGGAGGGGCCGGCTACGGGCGGAGGAGCCGAGGCGGCGGGGTCTGGCAAATGGGCGGCGGCGGCGACGTTGCTCCGCGGCAGCGCGGGAGGCCGGGAGGCGACTCGGGCCCGGAGGGCCTGCTGTGGGCTCGCGGGCCGGCGGCGGTCGCCACGTGGCTTGCCCCGATTGGCGCGGGCGGCGGCGGCTGGACGTGTCCGGCCGATCCGGACGTGTCCGGCGGCGCGGAGGGAAAAATGCTAGGGTTTGGACAATTCATCCGCGAATTTCGGGGGAGGGGACTTATTTATAGATTCTGGGAGCTAGGAGAGCCCAAATGAGGCACGGTTTTGCCCACACGATCGTGATCGAACAACCGAGAGCATGGAGGGGTTTGGATGGGTTTTGGGCCACTTTGGAGGGGTGTTGGGCTGCAAAGAGAGAGGGGTCTCGGGCTACGCGGTTAATCGTTGGAGTATCAAACGGACTCCAAATGGCACGAAACTTGACAGGCGGTCTACCGGTGGTGTACTAAGGGTGCTTGGCAAACCTCGGTCCATTCCGAGAAAGTTTAACACCTACTCACAACAAGAGACAAAAGGGGAACGCCGAATGACATAGGAGTGCCGGATTGCAAAATGGACAACGGGGAAAATGCTCGGATGCATGAGACGAACACGTATGCAAAATGAGATGCACATGATGACATGGAAAAATGCAACACGCAAGCAAATAACATGGCAATGACGGCGAATAACTAGCAGACACCTGGCGCATCGAATCCGGGGCGTTACAACACTCCTCCACTAACAAGAGATCTCGTCCCGAGATCTTAGGACCGAGACGGGAGGAAAAAGGGATGGGGTGAAACAAGAACTCAAGAGAAGAAGCAAAGAATCGAGAGCACTCGAGAAGAAGAAAGGAACGACGAGAATAACGAGAATCGAAAGGTCATGGAACCAGATAGACTATGAAACTACTCCGGTTAGAACGAGATAAGAAACGAATAAGACTGAAAGGATTTAGGCAGAACTCTGACTGCACATGGAAAGAATAGAACACGAACTTCACAAGATGGAATGACACTTGACGACATAAGCAACGCAATGCCTCCGAAAGAATTGAAAGAATTGAATAAAAAGAACTTAGAAGGAAGGGTTGAGCGGAGTTGTTGATAAAATCAACACGAAAGAATAAGCTTATTGTGGACTTATGGATAACCTCTGAGAAATTATGAGGTGATAACCGACCACAAGCAGAAAAGATTAAATAGCTGAGAAGAACGAAGAAATGCAAAACTCCACTTCAGAAGAAAATGAAGAATTCTTTGCGCTTCGAGATGCGAGAAGAAAAGCTACTTGAACTCATCCGACAAAATCTTGATGAACACTTGAGGAATGAATTAAATCATGAAGAACCACCGCGAAGAACTCCGGTAAACAAAAGGACAAAGAGATAGAATCGAAGGATGAAAATAAAAAGATTAAAGCTTGCGATGCTTTAGATGGAGGTTCCGACGAAATGGCCGAGGAAATTTGAACTCCGGAAAAGAAAAGATGAAAACACTTGGAACTAGAATTTATTCATCAAAAACAAACTCCGAAGGAAGGGATTACTCACTTGGATGAAATAAGAATAAGATTTATTGTATGCTTATCCTTCATCAAATTAAATTGATGACAAGCAATGGATTTTTCATACTACTTATTCTTCTTGAAAAGGATTAAGGGGAATATAGCACAAAACTTGAGAAAGTCTTCATGAACCACCGGTAGGATTGGAAAGAACGAATGGATAAAAATGATAATCAAGGAAAAAGAATCTTGAACGAACCACCATTAGAAATGAAAATGAACGAAGAAAAGAGAAAGATTCGCCGGGAAGAATTAGGGGAGCCAATATGCTTGAGGGGGATTTAGATGCAAAAGAACAAGTAGATCATGAGTTGATTAAAGAACAATTGAACGAAGCACCGGGATAATTAGAGAACGATAGCTAGAATGATGTCCTCCGATGAAACGAAAAAAGAAATCAACTCCTGAAATACTCCGGATGGGTAAGAAAAGAATATCTGACAAATGGAATAATTTGAGAGGATGATATGAAGCACGAATCTTCGAGAGAACAGACAAGATTTAGAGGAAAAACTCTTGTTCGGTCTTCAAATGACGACGGAAAACACCACCAAAATTAGTGAGATACTCCGGGAGAATGAAAAAGAGGAAGGGTTGAACCAACAATGAAAAGAGTTTGAAAACGATCTTGGAAAAGGCATGTGACTGATGGAATCCATTCTTACGTAACACTTTGAAAAGAATTGAGAATAACTCCGGGAGAATTAGAAGAGTCAGGTAAGATCCTGGGAAAAGACCTGTGGGTTAGGGCCCACTAAAGAGAAAAACACGGTTGGCAAGGATTGTTGAAGAGATAGATGATGCACCGGAACAATTGAAATATTTGAATGAGGTGAAAACCTCGAATTAATTCGGACACAGACGAATCTCCTGAGATGTCTTCCGAACTCCGGAATAATAAACTGGCGAGAGGCAAACGAGCAAGGAGAACACTTGAGCCGAGGAAAAGAATATAATCACTACCAAAATTAGAATTGAATCCACCGGAGAAGAGATGAAGAATGTCAAACAAAAGAGAATTTACCGGTTGAAACAATTGAGAAAGACTGAATAGGCTCCACACAAATGAAATTGATGCTTGGAACAGACTCAGGCTCCGGGAAGAAGAGGGTGGGAGGGCGCGAAAAACAAAGGCAACTTGGAAGGGGAAACAGACAAATAACTTGAAGAGAAAACACCGTTGAAATAATTGAGGAAAGAAAGCAAAGACTTCACACGAGTACGATGGATATTCGATTACAGACTCCGGCTCCGAGGAGAAAAAAGGGGTGGGCGGGTGGGAAAAAGAAAATAACTAAGGATTGAACTTGACGAGAAATGCACCGGATGAAAAGAGATGAGAACCAACGATCGGAAAACCAACTGCGTGATCCTAAAGAAAGTTTGAAGGGGAAGAGGAGTAATTCAAAACACCTGCATCAAGATTCCTCACCAGAGCGACAAAGGGGCTGAGGAGTAAAAAGAAATCCTACTCTCCGATATAACTAGACTCCGAAAACAGTTTTCTTCTAGACTCAACAACGGCCAAACTACACGATCAATCAAGGGGGCTCCTAGGGTCGGTCGAGGCTCTAATTACCAACTTTTCACGCCCAAGATGCGACCCTATCCTAGAGGAACTCGAAGGTCCCACCAAGGATAGAAGCGCATCTTGAAGACGTTTTTGCAAGGTGGATATCATTACATCAACATTACATAATAGATGGGGATACATACAAAAGGCATACAATGCCACATGAATACAACATCATCTTACGTAAGAGCACCATCTGACTACGGATGAAACACAAATAGAAACTCAAACGACATCCACCCTGCTTGCCCAGGCTGCCGACCTGGAGCCTATCCCCTGATCGAAGAAGAAGCAGAAGAAGAACTCCAAAACAAGCAACATCGCTCTCGCGTCATGATCATCGCAGAACCTGTACTTGCAACTGTTGTTGTAGTAATCTGTGAGCCACGAGGACTCATCAATCCCATTACCATGGGTATCAAGACTAGCAAAGCTTAAAGGGTAAGGAAGGGGTAAAGTGGTGAGGTTGCAGCAGCGACTAAGCATGATATGGTGGCTAACATACGCAAATGAGAGCGAGAAGAGAAGCAAAGGAACGGTCGTGAAGCTAGCAATGATCAAGAGGTGATCCTGAACTCCTACTTACGTCAAACATAACCCAAAACCGTGTTCACTTCCCGGACTCCGCCGAGAAGAGACCATCACGGCTACACACACGGTTGATGCGTTGTAATTCGCATCTGGTGTCAAGTTATCTACAACCGGACATTAACAAATTCCCGTCTGTCCATAACCGCGGGCATGAATTTCGAAAGTTTATACCCTGCAGGGGTGTCCCAACTTAGCCCATGATAAGCTCTCGCGATCAACAAAGGATATACTTTCTCCCAGGAAGACCCGATCAGACTCGGAATCCCGGTTTACAAGTCATTTCGACAATGGTAAAACAAGACCAGCAAAGCCGCCCGGATGTGCCGACAAATCCCGATAGGAGCTGCACATATCTCGTTCTCAGGGCACACCGGATGAGCAAGACGACGGGTTGGCATAGACCCTGGTTGCCCAGGGGGCGCCGGACATCGCTCGGTTTGGACCAACACTTGGACAAGCATTGGCCCGGGGGGGGGGGCGGCTAAAATAAAGATGACCCTCGAGCTCCGGAAACCCAAGGGGAAAAGGGCTAGGGTGAGGTAAATGGTAAAACCAAGGTTGGGCCTTGCTGGAGGAGTTTTATTCAAAGCGAACTATCAAGGGGGTCCCATAAATCACCCAACTGCGTAAGGAACGCAAAATCCGGGAACATAACACCGGTATGACGGAAACTCGGGAAGCAAGAGTGGAACAAAACACCAGGCATAAGGCCGAGTCTTCCACCCTTTACCAAGTATATAGATGCATTAATTAAATAAGAGATAATGTGATATCCCAACATAATCCTGCCCATCATGGAGCAATCTTCAACTTCACCTGCAACTAACAACACTATAAGAGGGTCTGAGCAAAGCGGTAACATAGCCAAGCAATGGTTTGCTCGGAAGGGAGCAAAAGGTTAGAGGCTGACATGGCAATTTGGGAGGCTTGAAGAACAAGTGATAGGTAGCGCAGCAAATCGATAGAACGAAGCAACTAGCATAGCAATGATAGTAGTGAGATCCAGGGTAGCGGTTATCTAGCCTGAAATCCCACTAGGAAGAAGAACGAGTCCATGAAGAAGATGAAGCCACGAAGACGAACCAAGCGTAGACGAACGAATCCTCACGATCGCAACGAAACGGGAACTATCGAGAAGAAGCACACAACATGGTAAACACACCACACATATACAAGACATGATGCACAACCAAGCATGATGCATGACAAGGCTACATGAATCTACTCATGGCAAGATATGATGCAAAACAAGAGCAACACATCAAGGCAAGTTTAAATGAGGCCGGAAACCACATATAACAATTCCGGTAAGTCCTCATATGCATATTTTGAAATTGGTCCAGATCTGAATAAACCTTATGTTCAAGTCGTTCAACATCAAGTTAAGATGCACAAAGATGATCTACATGAAATTCTAGTCAAGTTACATATAAGGTTCATTTAGTTCGGAGCTACGGCCTAGAAGATATGAGCAAAACAAGTCAAGCATGGCATTGATGCAAAATGCATTCAAACATCAAGCAAACACCTAAAAACAAGGATGCAATATGATAATATGAAACTACATGCAAAATCAAGCAAGTTTCATATAGAGCACACTCAAAACGGAGCAATGGTGCAACGCATACACTCCAAACAAGATATAATAACAATCTGTCCAAAACAGCAACTAGGCATATTGCAAGCATCAGAACAATATGCTACAGCACCCCAACATAAGAACAAAAGGCATGGACATGATGTACAGGTAAATCATGACAACACATGAACACTAAGCTATCTCCAGAAATCACTAGAACATGCTCAAACACACATGGCAAGATTGCAAATAATAACAGTTTCAGACTTTGCAGAAATAACATCAGGTTGCAATGTTTAGAGCTATCAAACAACATGTTACAGGAACTTATCGTAGAAACTTAAGGCATGGCATGATACTACTAAATGCATAGAACAAAAGTCCTTTACTGACCATGAGCTAAAAAGGATCAAAAGGTATGATGGAACCCATGTAAACATGGCAAGTTATATGACAGATTCATACATGGCAGAAACATCAATAAGTAGGCATGTTGGCGAGCTTGTACCACTCACCACAGAGCAATACATGGCATGAAAAGGCAACCAACAGTAAGAATACATGTTTATTAAGCTAAGCATGGCAAGAGCAAGATCATAGGGTGCATGGATCACTAGCAAAACACATGGCAAAACTGAATTCATGTTAACAGGCTGACAGCAACATTATTTAGCAATTCTAGAGCAAGATTACAACAAGCTATATCATGCTATAAATTCAACCAGGGGCATGGATGGATAGAGCATGACATGTATAACAAAACATCCTTAGTGAACATCTCCATATTGTGCATAGAATGACTTGTAGCAGCAGGTTTACATAGCATCACGAAATAACAGATTCAGCCTAGCAAAACAGTAACAGCAAGTACCCTATTTAACAAGCTTGATGCACTCAGTACAAGACTCAAAAAAATACATGGATTGCACCTCTGTAAAGATGGCATGATTTAGTTCAAAACACATGTAGAGCTCATGCCCATAAGATGCACACAAAAAATGTAGCAAAAATGACAAATCATCAAGTTATAACAGTTTCAGCAGATTAACATCATATAGCACTGTTGCAACGATGATTTGGGCATCGATATGATCTCAAACAAACATGGCACAATGGAATGAAATGTAGAGCATCTCAATGTGAACATTTTGATATGCTGCACGCCCTAAACGGAGCCACGGACATAGAATTATGGCATGATGAACAGGGGCATAAAATATAAAAAATATTAGGGACTTGGAGAAAATTC
>NC_041393.1:318673365-318805532 GCF_002162155.2 Triticum dicoccoides
GGCGGCGGGGTCTGGCGAACGGGCGGCGGCGGCGGCGCTCTGCGGCAGCGCGGGAGGCCGGGAGGCGACTCGGGCCCGGAGGGCCTACTGCGGGCTCACGGGGCGGCGGCAGTTGCCACGTGGCGTGCCCCGATTGGCGCGGGCGGCGGCTAGACGTATCGGGCTGATCCGGACGTGTTCGGCGGCGCGGAGGGGAAAAATGCTAGGGTTTGTGTAGGACCTTGAAGTATGTCTAGAGGGGGGGGGTGATTAAACTACTTGACCAATTAAAAACTTAACCTTTTCCCTATTTTAAAGTTTGGCAGATTTTAGCTATCTTAGGACAAGTCAAGCAATCATCACACAATTCAAGCAAACATGCAAAGAGTATATAGGCAGCGGAAATTAAAGCATGCAACTTGCAAGAAAGTAAAGGGAAGGGTTTGGAGGATTCAAACGCAATTGGAGACACGGATGTTTTTTGCGTGGGTCCTATAGGTGGTGCTATCGTACATCCACGTTGATGGAGACTTCAACCCACGAAGGGTAACGGTTGCAGGACTTGCCTCACTAGTGGTAGATCTTCACGAAGTAGGCAATCTCCTTGCCCTTACAAACTCCTTGGTTCAACTCCACAATCTTGTCGGAGGCTCCCAAGTGACACCTAGCCAATCTAGGAGTCACCACTCTCCAAGAAGTAACAAATGGTGCGTTGATGATGAACTCCTTGCTCTTGTGTGTAGGACCTTGAAGTATGTCTAGAGGGGGGTTGTCGGTGTCAAAACCGGCGGATCTCGGGTAGGGGGTCCCAAGCAGTGCGTCTTAGGATCAATGGTAACAAGAGGCAAGGGACACGATGTTTTACCCAGGTTCGGGCCCTCTCGATGGAGGTAAAACCCTACGTCCTGCTTGATTAATATTGATGATATGGGTAGTACAAGAGTAGATCTACCACGATATCGTAGAGGCTAAACCCGAAAAGCTAGCCTATGGTATGATTGTTGTTGTATATCTCTATCGACTAGCCTGGCCTCGGTTTATATAATGCACCAGAGGCCTAGGATAACAAGAGTCCTAGCCGAATACACCAGTGGGGGAGGAGTCCTTGTCTTGATCGCCAAGTCTTGTGGAATCTTCCTTGTATGTGGCAACTGTCCGGACTGGCCCATGAGTATACGGCCATGGGGATCCTCGGCCCAATCCAACTGATCGGGAGACGACGTGGTGAGTACCCCCTAGTCCAGGACACCGTCAGTAGCCCCCTAAACCGGTCTTCAAGTTGGGGACGCTCCTCTATTCTTCCGAACTGTTCTTCATCTTCGGTCGTCGGTCTTGAAAACTGGTTCAACAAATCTTCTCATCTTCAATCTTGAGGATCACCAAAATGCATTCGATGAGTTTACACGTCGGGTATCCGAGGAGCCCCTTTAAGTTTCCGGCCTTTATCAATGCCTTGTTATTTTTACGCCACACCTCGGGTTTGAAGTTGTTCCCGGGCGGCAACGTCCTCTTGCGTCCGAGCTCCAACGCCGGACTGCATTCGAGGTATCTTTTGCAGCCGAGCACCAATGTCGGACTGCTTCCCAGCTCTAGCGTCGGACTATGTATCCGAGCTCCAACGCCAGACTTTATCCGAGGTGTCATAAATCACCTTGGTTCAAAGAAGTTTGAAGGAGTTTAACCGAGCTTAATGCCGGAAATGCCCTCTAAGGAGCTAGCCACTTGCATCCGAGCTATATGTCGAACTGCTTCCGAGGTGGTTAAGCACCTCGGTCATGGGCTGATTTTTGGTCAATGTTTTTTATTGATGTAATTTATTCTCTGACGAGATATATAGCCAGTAGCCCTCAAGGTATGTATCGGTCTAAAACCCGAGATGCACCTGAAGGATGACATAAGACCGCTGATCCCCGTAGCCGCTGAGACTCAGGTTGATTTGCAAAATCGGTCTGAGGATCAAGTCCTAGCTCGGCAGAATACTTCGGGACACAAAAAGTGGCGTGCTCAGTCCTCGAGACTCAGGTTGGGTGCGGCCGACCAACCTGAGGATGAAAATCTCCTCGGAAACTGTATTGCACTTAAGATTTTCTTCATAGAACAAGCAATGTAGTAGCCCCCAAGACACTGGTCGGGTGGCAACACCAGATCGGGGGATCAATGTGTCCCTTTAATATTTGCAAATAATAATCCCAAAGCCCAGTAGCCCCCGAGCCTTAATGCGGGCACGGGTGGCCGAATTAAGGATCAATATCCATAGTAAAATCACAAATTATGTGTAATGACTCAATGTATCCAAGTACTTTATGTCATTAATGCTCGGATCCGCATTGTACAAAACTTTGTTGACCGACCATGGGCTTCAACCTCCTCGGCCAATAGCCGAGGAGTGTTTGTCCTACTTTATAAAGCCTTTATGAGGGCAAAGATTTACGACAAACAAGGCAATCTGGTCATATGGCTTTCTAAACAAAGGTACGCAGAGAGATATGTTATATTGCTGTTTAACAGAAGAAATGTCTTCCAAAGAAAATAGTCCCGCTATCGGTTCCTTTCTTTGGGTTGTCATGCTAAGCATGATCATGAAACCTCAGCTCCAATGTAAGAGCAAAAGATCGAGGATTTAGTTTGGGAGGCCAGTTAATAGCCCGGTAGTGTTCGGCGACAGTGGAGGTCAAGCCGGAAACTCTTCAGCCAATGTTATGAATGGCCCGTCATTTAATATAGTCATCGGATTGCTGACCAGTTTACACCTATTGTGACAGTCAGTTTTCGGCTTTCTCCACAGAGGTGCTTGACCATGCGAGTTGTTCGCACACGAACACGTCACCGTGTACCTCCAACGCTGAGGGTGATGCACCGTAGCTCACGTCGAAGGAGACCCGTCCGGAAGCGCGGTACACAAGCAATCCGACGGGCGCTTTTGAGCACCCGAAACCCCACGCGCCCGGGAGGGACCCCGTCTGGACGCGCGGCGGCTATGGGCTTTCCTAGGTCGGTTCGCCCGCCCCTAGAGCCTCGAGGATCGCTGCCCTTCAACGAAGAACGAACGAAGAACGAGAGAGAAAGAACAAGGGAGAGATGTAAAACTAGGGTAAAAAGTAGATTGATTGTTCGATTGTGTGTTGTTGTTCAATCGGCCGTCACCCCTTAGGTATATAAAAGGCGGCTGGACTTCCCATGCAAGGAAAAGGCTTGGATTCACGTCCAAAACCCTAGTCAAATTCGGATTGGTCTTGTCCGAACTTTCCAAAACTGTTCGGTTTAAACTGGCTGCACCTCGCGGGTCTTTTTTGTGGTGGTAAACGATCTCGGATGAAAACGAGTCCAAAAGCAATCTTGACCGTTTCAACGATACAAACAACTTTCATGTTGAACATTTTTTGATCAGAGGTCATCTTGAGGGTCAAATGGCTCGCGCAAAAGATCTCTTTACTCGCGCTACCAACCAGACATGGCGTCTGGTGGGGCGCGCCATATTTCGCCTCGTGACAGGGCTGCACTCCGATTGCTCTAACTTTTGCATACAAACTTGGATTTGGATGATTTTTATATCAAAATCGATCGTTTCGACGAGATGAAGACAAACCGTGTAGATCATTTTTCCATTTGAGGTCGTCTTGGGGGCTTAAGAGGCCAAACTGTACTCTGAATATAAGTTCTTAGTACTTTGAGCATAGTTTCGGCCTTCGAGATGAAATCGGACAGCGATGACCCAAACTTCAAAGATGTTCATATCAACAATACGGAACTCTTTCATGAAGATCACTTCTCCATTTGAGGCCATCTTAAATAAGTTATTAACCATGCTAAAATCTGGTGTCAACACATGCCCCCCTGTTTTTCGGCAAAACTTGCGTGCCGAAAAATAATTTGCAATGTATTTGTTCTAAGGACGATGTCAACACTCCATCGGCCATTTATTTTTCTAAGGACGATAATTATGTATCGGCCATGTTTATGCTAAGGGCGATAGTTATATATCGGCCGTTGATTTTAACTTCTTCTTCACATCATACCTTGTAACCGATTACCACCAATCGGCTTTAAAGAGATGGGAATGAACCCGTTCCTTGTAGCAGTAAGGAAATCAAACTCCGAGAGGTCACGCCCTGTTAAGCAAGTTACATCGGGATGATTCCAATCCACCGATGCATCGGCCAAAGCAACACAAGCCGAATTATCCGCGTGAATGATTTCTACCTCATCATCGATCCATTGTATTAAAAATTGATGCATGGTAGATGGCACACATTGGTTAGCATGAACCCAATCGCGACCTAATATAACATTATAGTTACCTTGCACCTCGGCGATGAAGAATGTGGTGGCCAAAGTTTTGCTTCCCACAGTGAGTTCCATGCACATCACACCTTTGGCCTCTGTCTTTTCTTTACCCCCGAATCCATTAAGTACCATATTGGTCTTCATCAATGCATCATCATCTAACCCCAACTTTTTGAAGACCGAGTAGGGCATAAGATTTACCACAGCACCACCATCAACGAGCATCCTAGCAACCGGCAATCCGTTAATATGACCTTTGAGGTACAATGGCTTCAAGTGTTTCACCGGTTCTCTTGGCTTCTCGAAAATAGCATTCTTAGGACCAAAATTCAGCTGGGCTACCTCCCCTTCTTCACCTATAGCATGAAACTCGGCAAGTAAGTAATATACCATATTAATATCCATACCTTCCCGAACCGGCGTAGGTTCATAATCCACCATCTCATCTTCATCTCCCAATGTGTATATTGGGCTTAAAGATTCCTCAATTGAAGGGGATGTTTCAGGTAGTGTAGACGATGTAATAGGGGTCGCATCATCCTCTTTTGGTGGTGAAGGTGTTGCTGCAACTAATGTAGAAACATCTGTGTTTTGTTTTTGTTTAGGCCTCCACACTTGTTTTGTGAGTGCTATGGGCCGAATTTCACTAAACAATTCGTCCCTTTGCCTCTCCTCTTTGTGTTCTACCTTCTCGTGGTTCCTCATGCGTTGTAACCTCCTTTTCATGGTCTTAGTTAAACTGGGAGGACACCACTTACGTTGAGTATATTTGGGATCCCTTGGTCTGGCCTTGCTTGTGCTCGCCTCATGATCATCAACCATGGAACCCTGCTGAACAATAACAATATCACCATTAGAAGTAACAAGATTACCAACAACCGCCTTTTTGATCTCCTTTTGCTTGTCGCATTCTGAAATTTCCGCACTAGGTGACTTAACACGCCACACTTTTTTATTGGCCTTACTTGGAGAATTTTTTGTTGGCCGATTAGCACCATAATTCAAACGGCCTTGGGTGGGATAATAAAGCCTCTCACGAGCAGGCCTTCTAGGTGTTGTCCACCCCATATGGAAAGCATAAGGAACCATTGGGGGCTGCCCCCATCCTCCATTGAAGTCTCTCATGTAATATGGTGCATAGGAGGGTTGTGACATCCATGGTGTCGGTGCCCATGACCCATATGGCCTTGCATAGCGTCGAAACTCTTGCTCCAGAAGCGATCTTGAACGCTTCGAATGTGATGGCCAATTAGAGCTAGAACCAGCCGCTTGACTTGCATATTTGGATAGCAGCATATCGAAAGTTGGCTTGATTCTCTTGCGCTTAGCTTCACTCTTTCCCCACTTGCCAACTTCTGAATTCTTGGGCTTGATAAATTTAACATGAGTATCTTCTTGTACTTGTGGTTGCCCCCCGAGTACGGGATTTTTTATGGTGATCTTCAATACTTCCTTGCCATCGGGTTGCTTATCAAGCACAGCCTCTCTTCCCAAGACTTTGTCGCCCTCCTTGCCTTTCCTGGGTTCACCAATAACAACATTATCTTTATTAGCAGATTCGGCTATGCTAGGCCGAATTAACATTTTCTTTCCCTCCAAGTCCATGGTGTTCATCGGAAAGGGCTGTTTATCAACTTGCATCTCAGCAAAATTCAATCGTCCATCATTAATGGCTGATTGTATCTGTCGTCGAAAAACATTGCAATCGTTAGTAGCATGGGAAAATGAATTATGGTATTTGCAATAAGCACGCCGTTTCAGCTCATCAAACGGCGGTATGGTGTGTGATATTCTAATCATCTTATCCTGCAAGAGAGCATCAAATATCTTATCACACTTAGATATATCAAATGTAAACCTCATCTCCTCATCACGATTCTTGCGAATCGGCTTAAGAGCATTGCATGTATAGGCTTGGCCTTTGAGGACCAAACAAACTCAGTAGTATAAACATCAACCTCATCATCCGAATTATCATCATTGTGTTCAACCATATGCATTCTAGGACGATCGGTTGTAGACCTATGAATCTCTTTACTTCGACTCTCTTGAGCCAAAGCTTTTTGTAAGACTTGATTAATGTTCAAAAACTCATAACTTTCTAGCCTCTCTTTAATGTGAGTTTTCAAACCATTAAGAACAAGATTTGCCAAGTCTCTCTCAGTTATCACTAAGCTATAACACCGGTTTTTATGTCTCTAAATCTCTTGACATAATCGGTGACCGATTCATCATGTTTTTGCCTAACCGATGTAAGATGTGACAACTTTAGCTCATTATCGCCGCTATAAAAGTGATCATGAAACTTTTGCTCTAATTGCGACCATAAGAGAATTGAGCCATGTGGTAAAGCAGCAAACCATGAAAATGCGGTGCCAGTTAAAGATAAGGGAAATAAATGTACTTTCAACTCTTCTATGGAACCTGCTTCACCCAACTGTGCTAGATACTGACTCACATGCTCCCAAGTTGTTTTCGTACCCTCGCCACTAAATTTAACAAAATCAGGAACCTTATAACCTCGAGGGTAAGAAATTGCATCGAAGTGTTCAGGATAAGGCTTTTGATACACACGACTCTTTACTTTCGGATCGTTTCCGAAAGTTTCTAGAAACATCTTATGCAAATCCTCCCTTAATTTAGCTAAAATTGGATCCAATGTAGATGAAGATGTTTGTGGCAATGACATAGGAGCAACCTGAGTACTATCTATTGGTGCAACTTGTGGGATGGGCGCCGAACCATAATTCGGCGGAAGACCAAACATGCTTGCACCTATGGGTGGTGTGACAAAGTGATTCGGTGTTGACGCCGAATTGGGCACACTCATAATATGATTAGGGTATGTAGGTGTAGCCACAAGCTGGTTGGTTTGAGTAGGGTAAAAATTCAACGGCATATTATATCATTGTTGCATAGGTGGTGCCGATGAAATAGGTAAAATTGGACTAGGGTTTTCAGATATACCAACAGTACCACTAGATGATGGAGGCATATTTTTCTGAGCATTAGCACTAGCCACAAAAGAATTGTATGCCATCACATTACCCTTACTAACAAGACTTTCAATCACAGCCACTTGCTCTGGAGAAAAAACTTTACTCACAGTGATCACATCTTGTTCGTCGATGAGGGGAGGAAAATTGACGTTTCCAGCCGGAGTGATGTTGCCTTGACGGTCCTTCTTGAAACCTGAAAGAAACGCTTCCAAATCCTCCTCCTCGTGCTTCTTCTTGAGCGCCTCAAAAGCCTCTTCACGCTGCTTCTTGCGCGCTTCGTAGGCTTGGCGATATTCATCCGATAGTTCATCAAGACCGGGCTTAATAATGTTATCGGCGTCAACTTCTGAGGGCTTGGGGAGATTAGACATGGTTGATGATGATTCTTGATCTTTCGTCCCCAGCAGAGTCGCCAAAAAGTGTGTTCGCACACGAACACGTCATCGTGTACCTCCAACACCGAGGGTGATGCACCGCAGCTCATGTCGAAGGAGACCCGTCCGGAAGCGCGGTACGCAAGCAATCCAGCGGGCGCTTTTGAGCACCCGAAACCCCACGCGCCCGAGAGGGACCCCGTCTGGACGCGCGGTGGCTATGGGCTGCCCTAGGTCGGTTTGCCCGCCCCTAGAGCCTCGAGGATCGCTGCCCTTCAACGAAGAACGAACGAAGAACGAGAGAGAAAGAACAAGGGAGAGATGTAAAACTAGGGTAAAAAGTAGATTGATTGTTCGATTGTGTGTTGTTGTTCAATCGGCCGTCACCCCTTAGGTATATAAGAGGCGGCTGGACTTCCCGTGCAAGGAAAAGGCTTGGATTCACGTCCAAAACCCTAGTCAAATTCGGATTGGTCTTGTCCGAACTTTCCAAAACTGTTCGATTTAAACTGGCTTCACCTTGCGGGTCTTTTTTGTGGTGGTAAACGATCTTGGATGAAAACGAGTCCAAAAGCAATCTTGACCGTTTCGACGATACGAACAACTTTCATGTTGAATGTTTTTTGATCAGAGGTCATCTTGAGGGTCAAATAGCTCGCGCAAAAGATCTCTTTACTCGCGCTACCAATCAGACATGGCGTCTGGTGGGGCGCGCCATATGTCGCCTCGTGACAGGGCTGCACTCCGATTGCTCTAACTTTTGCATACAAACTTGGATTTGGACGATTTTTATATCAAAATCGATCGTTTCGATGAGACGAAGACAATCCGTGTAGATCATTTTTCCATTTGAGGTCGTCTTGGGGGTTTAATCAGGCAAACTGTACTCTGAATATAAGTTCTTAGTACTTTGAGCATAGTTTCGGCCTTCGAGATGAAATCGGACGGCGATGACCCAAAATTCAAAGATGTTCATACCAACAATACGGAACACTTTCATGAAGATCACTTCTCCATTTGAGGCCATCTTAAATAAGTTATTGACTGTGCCAAAATCTGGTGTCAACACGAGCTGGAAGCACAATCGCGGTGATTCTCCCTTTGCACACCTAGCCGAACAAAGCGGAACGTAGGAGGCAAGCGCGGGAGCCGGGCAACCCAACTATTGACCGAAGACACAATTCGAAGCTGATGCATATATAGCAATATCCGAGAATGTTTTTGCCGAATCTCTAAAGGTGTCCGGCATTGCACTGCGAGACTTGTGCTGAAAACACACAAATAGTTAAAAGTGCCAAAAGCTTGGAAAACCAAAAAACGTCAGTAAAAACATGACGTCCGAACAAGATCAAGTGTTCGGTGCCAATCCGAAAATTGAACTTTAGAAAAAAAGTGTTTCTGCCGTGCTTTAACTTTGCAACGACTAAGAAGAAAAACACTTAGTATGAAACGGCTCAAATAAACATAAGAGCCCCCAAGCGACTTGGGTAAAAGTTGACTATAAAATGTAAGGTGACATGTAGAATGCCTTCTAGCCGGATTGTAGATCGTTTGTCATAGCGGACCTTTTCGCTTCAACCTCTGGACCCAACAGTCCGGAGTGTGTCCGAATACCCTCGCGGTTATAAAAATTGGGGCATGCGTGGAGACCAGGCGTAGGAGTCATTAGTGCTTTATCAGACAAGTGCCCAACTAGTTATGTTATATTACATGGTTAGTAAGAAACATCTTCCAGGGAGAATAGTTCTGTTAGGGGTTCCTTTCCCTGGGAGGCATTGCCCTAAAGTGCATGTCCAGACTGCGAAAAGAGCAGAAAAACATCTGGGGGCAGGTAAATAAATAGGTAAGAAATCATCTTTTAGTTCACCGACCGAGTATTCCCTTAAGAATGCTAGCTTTCGGCTTCACCCAGTCTGAGGTACACATCCGGCTGACCCGGCAGTAACAATCGCAGAGGTGCTCCCTTTACCAACTAGCCGAACAATCGAGAACGTATGGGTAAGCATAGGAGCGAGGCAACCCAGCTTGGCCAAAACTTAAGTCATATCGATGCATATAATGGTGAATAAAAGGTACATGCAGAAGTGTGACACATGTGTTGGGCATAAAGCCCGTATTAATAAGCTTCTGTTAAAGAAGCCCCTGGGTATAATGAGCGCGGGTAGCGCGTCAAGTGTGTGCGAACAAAGTTTCGACAAGGAAAATTTTTACAAGCAACTTTTTTACAAAAAAGTATAATTCTTGGTCGAACCGAACACAAGTTAGAAATTTAAAACTTTGAGCATGAAGGAAACTTAGTTGGTTTATGTGTTCAGTATTGACGACGCGGTCCGAGCTTGATGCGGGACAAGGTTCCATCCCCCAAGCTGGTCCCGAGGTGGCGGAGCAACGAGCTCGGCACTCCGAAGTGGTGACATAGCACGGTCAATGCAGGACGGCAGAGTGATGCCGAAGTCCCCGGCATGGAGTAAGGAAGTGTTGACGAAGCCCCCCGTCCAGCCGAGTTGACGTCAAAGGATATAGTCCGGCTGGATCATTTTCCTGTGCACAAAAAATAGTGCAGACCGGGGATAATAGTAATAATAGGACTTAAAAAAATGTTGCATAATAAATAATTTATGCAAAGTGAGTAGTAAAAGAAATATGGCCTGGCGCCGAAGTCGATGTCGATGCAGGTCGTTGGCGTAATGCAATAAAGGCGTGGCAAAGCCTGGATTCACAGGTCGGTCCGAGTTCCGGATGCGGCGTTCGCCAAACTGTGTGCGGAAACTGACCGAACCATCATGTGACCGTCGATAATGCGGCCACCATTTGATAGACCTGTGTACATATGCTGGACTAACCAGAATAATAATTCCTTGGGAAAAATTTAACCCAAACAAGCAAAAAGGAAATACTAGGATTAATATCACCTGGTTTATTTGTTGTAGCAATCCAAAGGAAGGTGATTCCCAAAATTGGGACTCGATCCGCGCACCCATGCCTGGTCGGCTAGTGACGCCGAAGTGTCTGGAGTAGGTTGATGAAGAGATGGCGAAGCCCCCGGTCCAGCCGAGATGTCGAAGTAGGTCGGCGTGATGGACACCAGCTTGAAGAAGCAATAGTGCGGCCCTGCCGATGCAGGTCGTGACGTGGTCGATGCCGGCT
Source organism: Triticum dicoccoides (assembly GCF_002162155.2). Classification (NCBI taxonomy): domain Eukaryota; kingdom Viridiplantae; phylum Streptophyta; class Magnoliopsida; order Poales; family Poaceae; genus Triticum; species Triticum dicoccoides. Next base: position 318,684,149 of record NC_041393.1, read on the forward strand.
TGATGAAGTGACCGTGCGGCGATGCCGGTATGCCCGCTCCGTGTAATCCATGGGGTGGCGATGTTGGTGATGATTTATCCTTCGCGATGCCAGACTCTTGTTCGGCCTGCCAAGATGATGATCCAAAGAAGTTGAGCTTGGCTCAACAAAGTGACGACGTGTCTAGCGCATGTCGGCAGCCATGGAGTAATATTGCCGGACTGGTTTGACACCAGCATGATGTTGAAGATCATGTTCAAAAGATCTTAAAGTTAGTGGGATGTGTTCGGGAACAAAACACAATACCCCATACAAAACTTCCTTCGAAAAGGATGTCTGAAATCCCGTTCATAAAAAAGACGAACTCGGGTCGGATTCGTTTTCGCGCAGAAAACAGATCCAAAAAGTGATGCACTAATCGGAAGTTTCCCGGAGTTTGGACGGTCAGATCGAGCTGAATTTTTGGCAAGTGGTAGATAAGGGAATTCCGTAGCAAATCAACGGTTGGATCCTCCAAAGGACATCCGAGCTAGACACTGGGTACCACGCCCTAAACTCGTCCGGATTCTCGTCCAGATTCAACAGGGCTCCGGTATATCGGAGATTGCCGGAGATTCCTCCATCGGAACTCGACGAAATTTTTGCAAGGTTGTTGTAGACTTAATTCCGCATAATTCCACCGAAGTAATCGTTTAGGCGACACTCGAGGAGGCGGTGGCGGTGGATACAAGTTTGTTGTCCAGAAAAACAGCACGGTCGCCTGAGGGCAATGTTGACATTGAGCCCCCGAGCTCCATGGATGACTCCTCCATGATCTTGATAGAGATCGGAGTTGGTGTTGATGAAGGCCTTCATCCGAACATGACGAAGGGCGCAGTCCTCGATCAAGCCAAGGTGACCAGTCGAGCTGGTGACGAAGAAGCCGATGTCGCAGTTGACCTGCAGTCGAGCCATTGATCCTTTCGCCGATCACACAGCGGAACTCTCAATGAAAGCACCAATGTCGGTGTCAAAACCGGCGGATCTCGATTAGGGGGTCCCAAGCAGTGCGTCTTAGGATCAATGGTAACAGGAGGCAAGGGACACGATGTTTTACCCAGGTTCGGGCCCTCTCGATGGAGGTAAAACCCTACGTCCTGCTTGATTAATATTGATGATATGGGTAGTACAAGAGTAGATCTACCACGAGATCGTAGAGGCTAAACCCGAAAAGCTAGCCTATGGTATGATTGTTCTTGTATATCTCTATCGACTAGCCTGGCCTCGGTTTATATAATGCACCAGAGGCCTAGGATAACAAGAGTCCTAGCCGAATACACCGGTGGGGGAGGAGTCCTTGTCTTGATCGCCAAGTCTTGTGTAATCTTCCTTGTATGTGGCAACTGTCTGGACTGGCCCATGAATATACGGCCATGGGGATCCTCGGCCCAATCCAACTGATCGGGAGACGATGTGGTGAGTACCCCCTAGTCCAGGACACCGTCAGGGGTGATTAGACTACTTGACCAATAAAAACTTAACCTTTTCCCAATTTTAGAGTTTGGCAGATTTTAGCTATTTTAGGACAAGTCAAGCAATCATCACATAATTCAAGCAAGCATGCAAAGAGTGTATAGGAAGCGGAAATTAAAGCATGCAACTTGCAAGAAAGTAAAGGGAAGGGTTTGGAGGATTCAAACGCAATGGGAGACTTCAACCCACGAAGGGTAACGGCTGCGCGAGTCCACAGAGGGCTCCACCCACAAAGGGTCCACGAAGAAGCAACCTTGTCTATCCCACCATGGCCGTCGCCCACGAAGGACTTGCCTCACTAGCGGTAGATCTTCATGAAGTAGGCGATCTCCTTGCCCGTACAAACTCCTTGGTTCAACTCCACAATCTTGTCGGAGGCTCCCAAGTGACACCTAGCCAATCTAGGAGACACCACTCTCCAAGAAGTAACAAATGGTGCGTTGATGATGAACTCCTTGCTCTTGTTCTTCAAATGATAGTGTCCCCAACACTCAACTCTCTCTCTCATAGGATTTGGATCTGGTGGAAAGAGGGTTTGAGTGGAAAGCAACTTGGGGAAGGCTAGAGATCAAGATTCATATGGTAGGAATGGAATATCTTGGCCTCAACACATGAGTAGGTAGTTCTCTCTCAGAAATAGGATGCTGGAAGTGTAGGTTCAGTCTGATGGCTCTCTCCACGAATGAAGAGGAGGTGGAGGGGTATATATAGCTGTCGATGTCAAAACCGGCGGATCTCCGGTAGGGGGTCCCGAACTGTGCGTCTAGGCGGATGGTAACAGGAGACAAGGGACACAATGTTTTTACCCAGGTTCGGGCCCTCTCGATGGAGGTAAAACCCTACTCCTGCTTAATTAATATTGATGATATAGGTAGTACAAGAGTAGATCTACCACGAGATCGGAGTGGCTAAACCCTAGAATCTAGCCTATGGTATGATTGTTGTTCGTCCTACGGACTAAAACTCTCCGGTTTAGATAGACACCGGAGAGGGCTAGGGTTACACAGAGTCGGTTACAATGAGAGGAGATCTTCATATCGTATCGCCAAGCTTGCCTACCACGCCAAGGAAAGTCCCATCCGGACACGGGACGGAGTCTTCAGTCTTGTATCTTCATAGTCGGGGAGTCCGGCCAAAGGTAATAGTCCGGCCATTCGGACACCCCCTAATCCAGGACTCCCTCAGTAGCCCCTGAACCAGGCTTCAATGACGACGAGTCTGGTGCGCAAGTTGTCTTCGGCATTGCAAGGCGGGTTCCTCGTCCGAATATTTCATAGAATATGTTGAACACCAGGGTAGTGTCCGGCTCTGCAAAATAAGTCCCACATTCCATCGTAGAGAGAATGATATTTGCATCAATCGAATCTGCTAACGTATTGATGAGGACATCAATACAATTGTTACACCCACAGCCCCTGCTGCTATACATACTGGACCAATTACTAGAGCTCGTGCACGCCAACTAAATTACCAGGTACTTTTGTTTCTTGGTAATGATTCTAATGTTCATGAGAATATGATGCTGCCTAAATTGGATACATTTGTTTTGCTTACAAATGAAGGGCCTAGCTTGGAGAAGGATGAACATTGGAGCAAGAACAAGAACGGAGTTACAAGTGATGATTTCAGGACTTTGAAGCCACCATAATGGGTGCATGAAGCCTTGGACGAAATATACAAGATGCCACTTCATAAATTTCGTCCCGAGGCTATTTTAGGTGCTGCGTCACCTTATTATTGGGCCAGGCCCATGTAATTTCGAAATACATAAGTATAGGCTATTTTTAGAGTCCGTATGTGTGGGGAAACAAGAGATAGGGTCGATTTCGGACCCCTCCACCAAGGGCCACGAAATTCCCCCCTCTTCCTCCATATATACAGCCCTTAGGGCATCGTTTAGACTTTGGGTTTTGTTTAGATTAAAAGTTCGCCATAGCTGCAACTTCGCGTACTTCGTTTGTGTTCAACGACCAGACAAAGGCGTCACAGAACCCCACCTTGATCAATAAAGCTTTCATCTTATATTCGCAATATCCAGATTGCAATCTTAGTTTCTTGCTTGTTCTTCGTTTGCTCGCAGGAAACAGACCCTCGTGGTCAGGTTGATCGTGCTCCGGCATGGTCAATAACCTCTCGGAGTTGGTTTAGCGATTGCTAAGGCGCGACGTCCTCGCACGTTCGTAGTCGGATCGTCAAAGTCGACTTCCACCAAAGCGAAATCCACCATCTCATCGAAAGACGGGACACCTTTGCCTCTATCAGGTTTACCTCGAACAAAGAATATTTGTTGTCGTGGATAGATTCTCGAAAATGGCACACTTTATACCATGTCATAAAAGCGATGATGCTGTTAATGTTGCTGATTTGTTCTTTCGTGAAATTATTCGCTTGCATGGTGTGCCAAATACTATTGTTTCAGATCGTGATACTAAATTTCTTAGCCACTTTTGGAGATGTTTATGGGCTAAGTTGGGGACTAAACTGCTTTCTAGTACTACTTGTCACCCCCAAACTGATGGACAAACTGAAGTAGTCAATAGAACGTTGTCTACTATGCTTAGGGCTGTTTTGAAGAATAATAAGAAAATGTGGGAGGAATGCTTGCCTCATATTGAATTTGCTTATAATCGTTCATTGCATTCTACTACTAAGATGTGCCCTTTTGAAGTTGTGTATGGTTTCCTACCTCGTGCACCTATTGATTTGTTGCCTCTTCCATCTTCGGAGAAGGTTAATTTTGATGCTAAACAACATGCTGAATTGATTTTAAAAATGCATGAGTTAACTAAGGAAAACATTGAGCGTATGAATGCTAAATATAAACTTGCTGGAGATAAGGGTAGAAAACATGTTGTGTTTGCACCTGGTGATCTTGTTTGGTTACATTTGCGTAAGGATAGATTTCCTGATTTGCGCAAATCAAAGCTAATGCCACGTGCTGATGGTCCCTTTAAGGTGTTAGAGAAAATAAATGATAATGCATATAAACTTGAGCTGCCTGCAGATTTTGGGGTTAGTCCCACTTTTAACATTGCAGATTTGAAGCCTTATTTGGGTGAGGAAGATGAACTTCCGTCGAGGACGACTTCATTTCAAGAAGGGGAGGATGATGAGGACATCAATACAATTGTTACACCCACAGCCCCTGCTGCTATACATACTGGACCAATTACTAGAGCTCGTGCACGCCAACTAAATTACCAGGTACTTTCGTTTCTTGGTAATGATTCTAATGTTCATGAGAATATGATGCTGCCTAAATTGGATACATTTGTTTTGCTTACAAATGAAGGGCCTAGCTTGGAGAAGGATGAACATTGGAGCAAGAACAAGCATGGAGATGATGGCATGCGCAAGGGAAACAAGAACGGAGTTACAAGTGATGATTTTAGGACTTTGAAGCCACCATAATGGGTGCATGAAGCCTTGGACGAAATATACAAGACGCCACTTCATAAATTTCGTCCCGAGGCTATTTTAGGTGCTGCGTCACCTTATTATTGGGCCAGGCCCATGTAATTTCGAAATACATAAGTATAGGCTATTTTTAGAGTCCGTATGTGTGGGGAAACAAGAGATAGGGTTGATTTCGGACCCCTCCACCAAGGGCCACGAAATTCCCCCCTCTTCCTCCATATATACAGCCCTTAGGGCATCGTTTAGACTTTGGGTTTTGTTTAGATTAAAAGTTCGCCATAGCTGCAACTTCGCGTACTTCGTTTGTGTTCAACGACCAGACAAAGGCGTCACAGAACCCCACCTTGATCAATAAAGCTTTCATCTTGTATTCGCAATATCCAGATTGCAATCTCAGTTTCTTGCTTGTTCTTCGTTTGCTCGCAGGAAACAGACCCTCGTGGTCAGGTTGATCGTGCTCCGGCGTGGTCAATAACCTCTCGGAGTTGGTTTAGCGATTGCTAAGGCGCGACGTCCTCGCACGTTCGTAGTCGGATCGTCAAAGTCGACTTCCACCAAAGCGAAATCCATCATCTCATCGAAAGACGGGACACCTCCGCCTCTATCAAGTGGTATCAGATTTCCAGGTTGCTCGGTGAGATTTTACAGTTTTTCGTAGTTTAGATCGAGTCTGTTCTTCATACCTACAGTCCACGAAAAAGCCACAAAAAAAAATTAGGGTTAGTTCATCATATCCGAACCAATCTGAGCCTTTGCATAATCTTTTTAGGGTTTTGCTTTGTTGAATTTGCGGTTGCATCGTCGGTCTAGTTGCTGGTCTTAGAGTCTAGTCTTTTAGAGTTTCGAGTTCTGGTCATAAGTTGTCACGCCGCCGCCGCACCAGCGTCATCGCCCCTGCCATCTACCACCACCGCTCCGAATTCGTATCCATATACCACCACCGATCCATATCCATATACTACCACCGCTACCACCACCGCTGCCATATACCACCACCATATATCCACCACCAATCCGAGTTCCTTGCTTATTAGGTTTGTTTTTGGGATCCATCTAGATTCCGATTCGTGTTTCCTTGCCGGAGTAGGTTTCAGAAAAAAAAGAGTCGGGTAGCCACGCTCCGTTTAGGCCCAAAATTTTTCGAAAACGCATTTTTCAAAAAAAATTCTGGCTATCCTATTTTTAGGTGTTTCTGAGTGTTTTGAGACAGGTGCCATTATAGGAAGTTTTTTTGACCCGTTTCCAGTTTTTGGGTCCGGGCAGTCAAAAAAAAAAATTGGTCGAAAAAATTTCGTGCCCATCCTGTCAGTTTGAGCTAAGAAGAGTTTTGAGACACTCGCCATTATAGTGATTTTTCGCAAAAAAAAAAGCAGCGCAAAAAAAAAGAGCGCAAAAAAAAGAGCGAAAAAAAAAATTCAGAGTGTGCTTTTCCCTTGTTTACGTGCCGCGCCGTGATTTTGTTGGTGTTCTAGGCTCGCGTCTCTAGCACAGTCTAGCCTAGGACCAGCACAGTACCGTCGTTGAGCGTTTATTCCACTTTGCATCTCTGAATTGATTATTGCTGACCCTTTTTGCTACCATACTATAAGCCTTCCCAGCTCCACATACATCTACGTCGTGTGTTTGACTCTCCCTGGTAATCGCTCTATCCAAGCTTTGAGAGTTTTTGACTACAACGGTTGCCGATCACCGCCTGCTGCTGGGTAAGAACTGGTAAGAATTTGAGATTTGCTTGACGGATTTGTGATACACCACCACCACTTTTTAGTAGTCTGTAGGATCATATTCTTGTGTATTTCTATTGCTGCTAACATGCCAGGATCACAAGCCGACGAGATTGACTGGGAGAATTTATCGAACAAGGAGCTTCATGATAAGTTTCAGCAAATGATGACTGAACAGGTGCAAGATGTGCTGAACAATTTTGAAGAGGCCATGGAGAAGATCACTGGCCTTGAGAAGACGTTCGAAACAAAGCTCGATAACAGATTTAATGAATTGCTCGCGCGTCTTCCACCACCACCACCCGCTGCACCTAACGCACCTCTCCAACAACAACAACAACGACTACCTCCACGTCGCGAAATAGACCTTCGCCGAGCGAGCCGTGTTCCTCTTGCGTTTGGCCAAACTGTTGGTGCTGCTGTTGATACTTCTGTGGCTCCTGCTACTGCTGTTGCAGGTACCCAGGAGAATGATGAGTATGCGGGCGATTATGAGGATGAGGTTGATCAAAATCAGATCTACGAGCAGCCACCAGCACCACCACCAGCAGGTCGACCTCAGGTATATATTCGTAATGGTAGGCCTGCACCACCACCTCAGGTACGAGATGATGTCCATATTCCTAAACTGAAATTGAATATTCCACCATTTGAGGGTAGATATGTTCCTGATATATATCTTACTTGGGAGTTAGAAACTGAACAACGATTTACATGTTTACAATATCCTGAGGAGAGACGAGTTGCTGCTGCTGTTTGTGCTTTCACTAGTTTTGCATGTGTATGGTGGTCTGAACATTGTAGATTATATCCTATTCCAACTACTTGGGCTGCTTTGAAAACTGCTATGCGTACGCGTTGGGTTCCACCATATTATCAACGTGAATTGCTTCAAAAATTGCAGCGTCTAAGACAAGGAAAAAATTCTGTAGAAGAATATTATCAGGAATTACAAACTGGCATGATTAGATGTGGTATTGTTGAGGAGAATGAAGCTATGCTTGCACGTTTTCTGGGTGGATTAAATAGAGAGATTCAGACCATTCTAGACTATAAGGAGTATACTAATATCACTCGTTTATTCCATCTTGCTTGTAAAGCTGAACGTGAAGTGCAGGATCGACAAGCATTGGGGCGAACTAACTTTTCTGCAAGCCGACCTTCATCATGGACACCACGTGCATCTTCTACTTCAACTGCACCAGCACCTCCATCAGGTGCCACCTCCAGCCGTGATACAAGAAAACAGGCACAACCACCATTATCTGCCAAGAGCGCACCTGCGGGGCCTACACAGCGTTCTTCTTCTTCCATAGCATCAACAGGGCACACAAGTGATATTATTTGTCGTCGTTGTAAGGGAGGAGGTCATTATGCGAGAGAATGCAAATCTCCGCGTGTGATGATTGCTACCGCGGATGGTGGATATGAGTCCGCTAGTGACTATGATGAGGAGACTTTGGCTCTTATTACATGTGAAGAACATGGTGGAGATGATTCTGATAATGAGACGCAATACATGGCTCCTGAAGACGCTGACAGGTATGAATGTTTAGTTGCTCAACGTGTTTTGAGTGTGCAGATCACACAAGCTGAGCAAAATCAGAGGCACAATTTGTTCCATACCAAGGGAGTTGTGAAGGAACGTTCTGTGCGCGTCATCATAGACGGAGGGAGCTGCAACAACTTGGCTAGCATGGAGATGGTCGAGAAGCTTTCTCTCACCACAAGACCACATCCACATCCTTACTACATCCAATGGTTCAACAACAGCGGCAAGGTTAAGGTAACACGTACTGTTCGTGTGCATTTTAGTATATCTACATATGCTGATTATGTTGATTGTGATGTGGTACCTATGCAAGCATGTTCCTTATTACTTGGTAGACCATGGCAATTTCATAAAAATTCTGTACACCATGGTAGAAACAATCACTATACTCTTGTTCATAAGGATAAAAATATTACTTTGCTTCCTATGACTCCTGATTCCATTTTGAAAGATGATATTAATAGAGCTAATAAAGCAAAACAGGAGACGAATAAGAGTGAAAATCAGATTGTGGCAAAAGAATTTGAGCAACAAATGAAGCCTAATAATAAACCATCTAGTGTTGCTTCTGAAATTAAATTGAAAAGTGCATGTTTATTTGCCACCAAATCTGATATTGATGAGCTAGATTTCAGCAAATCTGTTTGCTATGCTTTTGTGTGCAAAGAGGCATTATTTTCATTCGAGGACGTGCCTTCCTCTTTGCCTCTTGCTGTCACTAACATTTTGCAGGAGTTCGCTGACGTCTTTCCACAAGACGTGCCACCGGGATTACCGCCTATTCGAGGGATTGAGCATCAGATTGACTTAATTCCCGGTTCTTCACTGCCAAACCGTGCACCATACCGTACCAATCCAGAGGAGACGAAGGAGATTATGCGTCAAGTACAAGAGCTTCTCGACAAAGGTTATATACGCGAATCCCTTAGTCCTTGTGATGAGGACATGACTACCTTGGATATGACCAAAAATATTGCATATATGCATATTTGTCAGGTGATTTCTAGTGCAAACTATTCAATAATCTATTTATGTTATCCAGAACAAAAATACTTCACACACTTTTGTGTTTTGTCTAATTGCAGGTGTATGGGACATTTGTACAATCCACATATGAAGATAAGGAAGAAAGAGATGTTTATTTGCTGTCCAAAAAGTTCTCTCACGTCACTTTTGGCCCAAGAGAAGATAGAGTCCAAGTCTCTCACGTTCTGGATTCAGATTCGGACTGCACAGACACACCTGACTCAAAACGCACACAAATTTTTCATACGGACTCCGAATTGGGTGATTCTTTTTTTGTTGGAAACTAGATTTCGTGCACTTTCCAACCCAATTGGAAACACCTTCAAATTCGTCCGGAGCGTTGATTTGTGGACGAAACAATCTGATGCTGCAGCAGAATCCGAGTCAAACTACAAGTCCAAAGGTGTTACATCACCTCCACTTGGGCCCATTGGCCTTGTACGACCTAGATTTAGTTTTAGGCTGCCTTGGGACGTCCTCCCACCTCCTTGGCCGCCACCCCTTGCTCCTATATAAGTAGATCCATCTAGTAGCTTTTCCTTGGGATTTGTTTAGTTAAAAGTTAGCCATTGCAACTTCGTGTACTTCGTTTGTGTCCAACGACCAGACCAAGACCGCTTACGGATCCCCACCTTTATCAATACTTCATATATACTCGCAATATTCAGATTGCTTTTATCATATTCTTGCTTGTTCTTTGATTGCTTGCAGGAATAGACCTTCGTGGTCAGGTTGATTGTGCTCCAGTGTGGTCAATAACCTCTCGGAGTTGGTTTAGCGATTGCTAAGGCGCAACGTCGTGCACGTTTGTAGTCGGATCGTCAAAGTCATCTTCACCAAATCGATAGTTATCATCTCATCGAAAGATCGGGACACCCCGCCTCTATCAGTGGTGGTCTGAACATTGTAGATTATATCCTATTCCAACTACTTGGGCTGCTTTGAAAACTGCTATGCGTACGCGTTGGGTTCCACCATATTATCAACGTGAATTGCTTCAAAAATTGCAGCGTTTAAGACAAGGGAAAAATTCTGTAGAAGAATATTATCAGGAATTACAAACTGGCATGATTAGATGTGGTATTGTTGAGGAGAATGAAGCTATGCTTGCACGTTTTCTGGGTGGATTAAATAGAGAGATTCAGACCATTCTAGACTATAAGGAGTATACTAATATCACTCGTTTATTCCATCTTGCTTGTAAAGCTGAACGTGAAGTGCAGGATCGACAAGCATTGGGGCGAACTAACTTTTCTGCAGGCCGACCTTCATCATGGACACCACGTGCATCTTCTACTTCAACTGCACCAGCACCTCCATCAGGTGCCACCTCCAGCCGTGATACAAGAAAACAGGCACAACCACCATTATCTGCCAAGAGCGCACCTGCGGGGCCTACACAGCGTTCTTCTTCTTCCATAGCATCAACAAGGCACACAAGTGATATTATTTGTCGTCGTTGTAAGGGAGGAGGTCATTATGCGAGAGAATGCAAATCTCCGCGTGTGATGATCGCTACCGCGGATGGTGGATATGAGTCCGCTAGTGACTATGATGAGGAGACTTTGGCTCTTATTACACGTGAAGAACATGGTGGAGATGATTCTGATAATGAGACGCAATACATGGCTCCTGAAGACGCTGACAGGTATGAATGTTTAGTTGCTCAACGTGTTTTGAGTGTGCAGATCACACAAGCTGAGCAAAATCAGAGGCACAATTTGTTCCATACCAAGGGAGTTGTGAAGGAACGTTCTGTGCGCGTCATCATAGACGGAGGGAGCTGCAACAACTTGGCTAGCATGGAGATGGTCGAGAAGCTTTCTCTCACCACAAGACCACATCCACATCCTTACTACATCCAATGGTTCAACAACAGCGGCAAGGTTAAGGTAACACGTACTGTTCGTGTGCATTTTAGTATATCTACATATGCTGATTATGTTGATTGTGATGTGGTACCTATGCAAGCATGTTCCTTATTACTTGGTAGACCATGGCAATTTCATAAAAATTCTGTACACCATGGTAGAAACAATCACTATACTCTTGTTCATAAGGATAAAAATATTACTTTGCTTCCTATGACTCCTGATTCCATTTTGAAAGATGATATTAATAGAGCTAATAAAGCAAAACAGGAGACGAATAAGAGTGAAAATCAGATTGTGGCAAAAGAATTTGAGCAACAAATGAAGCCTAATAATAAACCATCTAGTGTTGCTTCTGAAATTAAATTGAAAAGTGCATGTTTATTTGCCACCAAATCTGATATTGATGAGCTAGATTTCCGCAAATCTGTTTGCTATGCTTTTGTGTGCAAAGAGGCATTATTTTCATTCGAGGACGTGCCTTCCTCTTTGCCTCCTGCTGTCACTAACATTTTGCAGGAGTTCGCTGACGTCTTTCCACAAGACATGCCACCGGGATTACCGCCTATTCGAGGGATTGAGCATCAGATTGACTTAATTCCCGGTGCTTCACTGCCAAACCGTGCACCATACCGTACCAATCCAGAGGAGACGAAGGAGATTATGCGTCAAGTACAAGAGCTTCTCGACAAAGGTTATATACGCGAATCCCTTAGTCCTTGTGCTGTTCCTATTATTCTAGTGCCGAAAAAGGATGGTACATCACGTATGTGTGTTGATTGTAGAGGCATTAATAATATTACTATTCGTTATCGTCATCCTATTCCTAGGCTAGATGATATGCTTGATGAATTGAGTGGCTCTAAATATTCTCCAAAGTTGATTTACGTAGTGGATACCATCAAATTCGTATGAAATTGGGAGATGAATGGAAAACAGCATTCAAAACTAAGTTTGGATTATATGAGTGGTTAGTCATGCCTTTTGGGTTAACTAATGCACCTAGTACTTTCATGAGATTAATGAACGAAGTTTTACGTGCTTTCATTGGACGATTTGTGGTAGTTTACTTTGATGACATATTGATTTATAGCAGATCTTTGGAAGAACATTTGGAACATTTACGTGCTGTTTTTATTGCTCTACGTGATGCACGTTTGTTTGGTAACCTTGGGAAGTGCACCTTTTGCACCGACCGAGTATCTTTCCTTGGCTATGTTGTTACTCCACAGGGAATTGAAGTTGATAAAGCCAAGATTGAAGCTATTGAGAGTTGGCCGCAACCCAAAACGGTCACACAAGTGAGGAGTTTTCTTGGCCTCGCTGGATTCTATAGGCGTTTTGTGAGGGATTTCAGCACCATTGCTGCACCTCTCAATGAGCTTACAAAGAAAGATGTGCCTTTTCTTTGGGGTACCGCACAGGAAGAAGCCTTCACGGTATTGAAAGATAAGTTGACACATGCTCCTTTACTCCAACTTCCTGATTTTAATAAGACTTTTGAGCTTGAATGTGATGCTAGTGGAATTGGATTAGGAGGTGTGTTATTACAAGATGGCAAACCTGTTGCATACTTTTCTGAAAAATTGAGTGGGCCTAGTCTGAATTATTCTACTTAGAAACATGGCAACATTATTTATGGCCCAAAGAATTTGTTATACATTCTGATCATGAATCTTTGAAACATATTAAAAGTCAAGCTAAACTGAATCGTAGACATGCTAAATGGGTTGAATTCATTGAGACTTTCCCTTATGTCATTAAACACAAGAAGGGAAAAGAAAATGTTATTGCTGATGCATTGTCTCGTCGCTATACTATGCTTTCACAACTTGACTTCAAAATATTTGGTTTGGAGACCATCAAAGATCAATATGTGCATGATGCTGATTTTAAAGATGTAATGCAGAATTGTAAAGAAGGAAGAATGTGGAACAAGTTTGTTGTTAACGATGGATTTGTGTTTCGTGCTAACAAGCTATGCATTCCAGCTAGCTCCGTTCGTCTTTTGTTGTTGCAGGAGGTGCATGGAGGAGGATTAATGGGACACTTTGGCGTGAAGAAGACGGAGGACGTACTTGCTACACATTTCTTTTGGCCAAAGATGAGACGGGATGTTGAGCGTTTTATTGCTCGCTGCACTACATGTCAAAAAGCTAAGTCACGACTCAATCCTCATGGTTTATATATGCCTGATAGAGGCAAAGGTGTCCCGTCTTTCGATGAGATGATGGATATCGCTTTGGTGGAAGTCGACTTTGACGATCCGACTACGAACGTGCGAGGACGTCGCGCCTTAGCAATCGCTAAACCAACTCCGAGAGGTTATTGACCACGCCGGAGCACGATCAACCTGACCACAAGGGTCTGTTTCCTGCGAGCAAACGAAGAACAAGCAAGAAACTGAGATTGCAATCTGGATATTGCGAATATAAGATGAAAGCTTTATTGATCAAGGTGGGGTTCTGTGACGCCTTTGTCTGGTCGTTGAACACAAACGAAGTACGCGAAGTTGCAGCTATGGCGAACTTTTAATCTAAACAAAACCCAAAGTCTAAACGATGCCCTAAGGGCTGTATATATGGAGGAAGAGGGGGGAATGTCGTGGCCCTTGGTGGAGGGGTCCGAAATCAACCCTATCTCTTGTTTCCCCACACATACGGACTCTAAAAATAGCCTATACTTATGTATTTCGAAATTACATGGGCCTGGCCCAATAATAAGGTGACGCAGCACCTAAAATAGCCTTGGGACGAAATTTATGAAGTGGCATCTTGTATATTTCGTCCAAGGCTTCATGCACCCATTATGGTGGCTTCAAAGTCCTGAAATCATCACTTGTAACTCCGTTCTTGTTCCCCTTGCGCATGCCATCATCTCCATGCTTGTTCTTGCTCCAATGTTCATCCTTCTCCAAGCTAGGCCCTTCATTTGTAAGCAAAACAAATGTATCCAATTTAGGCAGCATCATATTCTCATGAACATTAGAATCATTACCAAGAAACGAAAGTACCTGGTAATTTAGTTGGCGTGCACGAGCTCTAGTAATGGGTCCAGTATGTATAGCAGCAGGGGCTGTGGGTGTAACAATTGTATTGATGTCCTCATCAATTTGTGACACCCACCACCACCACTTGTTCGTAGTCTGTAGGATAATATTCTTGTGTGTTTCTATTGCTGCTAACCATGCCAGGATCACAAGCCGACGAGATTGACTGGGAGAATTTATCGAACAAGGAGCTTCATGATAAGTTTCAGCAAATGATGACTGAACAGGTGCAAGATGTGCTGAACAATTTTGAAGAGGCCATGGAGAAGATCACTGGCCTTGAGAAGACGTTCGAAACAAAGCTCGATAACAGATTTAATGAATTGCTCGCGCGTCTTCCACCACCACCACCCGCTGCACCTAACGCACCTCTCCAACAACAACAACAACGACTACCTCCACGTCGCGAAATAGACCTTCGCCGAGCGAGCCGTGTTCCTCTTGCGTTTGGCCAAACTGTTGGTGCTGCTGTTGATACTTCTGTGGCTCCTGCTACTGCTGTTGCAGGTACCCAGGAGAATGATGAGTATGCGGGCGATTATGAGGATGAGGTTGATCAAAATCAGATCTACGAGCAGCCACCAGCACCACCACCAGCAGGTCGACCTCAGGTATATATTCGTAATGGTAGGCCTGCACCACCACCTCAGGTACGAGATGATGTCCATATTCCTAAACTGAAATTGAATATTCCACCATTTGAGGGTAGATATGTTCCTGATATATATCTTACTTGGGAGTTAGAAACTGAACAACGATTTACATGTTTACAATATCCTGAGGAGAGACGAGTTGCTGCTGCTGTTTGTGCTTTCACTAGTTTTGCATGTGTATGGTGGTCTGAACATTGTAGATTATATCCTATTCCAACTACTTGGGCTGCTTTGAAAACTGCTATGCGTACGCGTTGGGTTCCACCATATTATCAACGTGAATTGCTTCAAAAATTGCAGCGTTTAAGACAAGGAAAAAATTCTGTAGAAGAATATTATCATGAATTACAAACTGGCATGATTAGATGTGGTATTGTTGAGGAGAATGAAGCTATGCTTGCACGTTTTCTGGGTGGATTAAATAGAGAGATTCAGACCATTCTAGACTATAAGGAGTATACTAATATCACTCGTTTATTCCATCTTGCTTGTAAAGCTGAACGTGAAGTGCAGGATCGACAAGCATTGGGGCGAACTAACTTTTCTGCAGGCCGATCTTCATCATGGACACCACGTGCATCTTCTACTTCAACTGCACCAGCACCTCCATCCGGTGCCACCTCCAGCCGTGATACAAGAAAACAGGCACAACCACCATTATCTGCCAAGAGCGCACCTGCGGGTCCTGCACAGCGTTCTTCTTCTTCCATGGCATCAACAGGGCACACAAGTGATATTATTTGTCGTCGTTGTAAGGGAGGAGGTCATTATGCGAGGGAATGCAAATCTCCGCGTGTGATGATTGCTACCGCGGATGGTGGATATGAGTCCGCTAGTGACTATGATGAGGAGACATTGGCTCTTATTACACGTGAAGAACATGGTGGAGATGATTCTGATCATGAGACGCAATACATGGCTCCTGAAGACGCTGACAGGTATGAATGTTTAGTTGCTCAACGTGTTTTGAGTGTGCAGGTCACACAAGCTGGGCAAAATCAGAGGCACAATTTGTTCCATACCAAGGGAGTTGTGAAGGAACGTTCTGTGCGCGTCATAATAGACGGAGTGATGAGGACATCAATACAATTGTTACACCCACAGCCCCTGCTGCTATACATACTGGACCAATTACTAGAGCTCGTGCACGCCAACTAAATTACCAGGTACTTTCGTTTCTTGGTGATGATTCTAATGTTCATGAGAATATGATGCTGCCTAAATTGGATACATTTGTTTTGCTTACAAATGAAGGGCCTAGCTTGGAGAAGGATGAACATTGGAGCAAGAACAAGCATGGAGATGATGGCATGCGCAAGGGGAACAAGAACGGAGTTACAAGTGATGATTTCAGGACTTTGAAGCCACCATAGTGGGTGCATGAAGCCTTGGATGAAATATACAAGATGCCACTTCATAAATTTCGTCCCGAGGCTATTTTAGGTGCTGCGTCACCTTATTATTGGGCCAGGCCCATGTAATTTCGAAATACATAAGTATAGGCTATTTTTAGAGTCCGTATGTGTGGGGAAACAAGAGATAGGGTTGATTTCGGACCCCTCCACCAAGGGCCACGAAATTCCCCCCCTCTTCCTCCATATATACAGCCCTTAGGGCATCGTTTAGACTTTGGGTTTTGTTTAGATTAAAAGTTCGCCATAGCTGCAACTTCGCGTACTTCGTTTGTGTTCAACGACCAGACAAAGGCGTCACAGAACCCCACCTTGATCAATAAAGCTTTCATCTTATATTCGCAATATCCAGATTGCAATCTCAGTTTCTTGCTTGTTCTTCGTTTGCTCGCAGGAAACAGACCCTCGTGGTCAGGTTGATCGTGCTCCGGCGTGGTCAATAACCTCTCGGAGTTGGTTTAGCGATTGCTAAGGCGCGACGTCCTCGCACGTTCGTAGTCGGATCGTCAAAGTCGACTTCCACCAAAGCAAAATCCATCATCTCATCGAAAGACGGGACACCTTCGCCTCTATCACGTATTCCGCGGCGTGACATCATGCCACAGCCAGGCTTTTATTCATTTTACCGTTCCACCTTGGCGCGTTTAGCGAGGCGGTTTTCTTGGCACGTCTTGTCAAAGTAGAGATCGTGTCCCCTTATTTCGGGATTCTCATCAATACGGGCGTGGGTAACCCAACCGTGACTTAGGTATGACTCCCTAATTAAAAGCGAGTCTCAAATGGTTACGGGGAGGGCTCTTGGTATTCACCTCCTTTATAAAGGAACCGAGGCCCGGATCCCCTGTTCTTAAACCAATCAAATCCGCCCCTCACTTCGAGTTCCAACACCCAAAGCTCTAGTTTTAGGCACTTCGGACCTTCGAAGATGTCCGGCTCCGACCCTCAAGGCCGGTGGATGCCTTCCTCCATTACGGAAGAAGATGTGCGAAAGCTAAGAGATGCGAGGTATCTAACCGGCAAAATCTCACATAGACTGCCTACTCAAGGGCAAGCTGTTCCCGCTCCCCAGCCTGGTGAAAGCGTGGTATTCGCATCTCACTTCATTCGGGGACTAGGCTTCCCGATCGATCCCTTTGTGAGGGGGCTTATGTTTTACTACGGGCTGGAGTTCCATGACCTAGCTCCGGAGTCCATCCTCCAGATCTCATCATTCATTGTCGTGTGCGAGGCCTTCCTACATATCACCCCTCATTTTGGATTGTGGCTAAGAACTTTCAAAGTGGAACCAAAAATGATCGAGGGGCAGCACGTTGAGTGCGGAGGGGCTATAATAAGCAAGATGGACGCGAGCAAAGAAGAAGAGAGACAGCATTCAAGCCAGCAATGGACTGAGGTATGAGACGATAAAGGTAAAGGCCTTCCTACATATCACCCCTCATTTTGGATTGTGGCTAAGAACTTTCAAAGTGGAACCAAAAATGATCGAGGGGCAGCACGTTGAGTGCGGAGGGGCTATAATAAGCAAGATGGACGACGCTCCATGGCCCAAAGGCTCTTTTCAAGAGGAGCTCGGCTTATGGCAACGGGACTGGTTTTACATCACAGCCCCTAGGGGCACCACATGGGTGGCACCGCCTACTTTTCGCTCGGGTCCCCCACCACGGCTGGCGTCATGGGTTAATGAAGGACTTATCTGGGGGCCGCCAAAAGACGTGCCCCTGCTGCAGGGCCGTATTCGAGATCTTCTAGAAAGAGATATCAATCTGACCGTAGTGGCGCAAGTCATGGTGATTCGCCGCACACTGCCCTGCAAACCTCGACCTCTCCGCCTGTGGGAGTTCAATCCGGAGGGACCACGAGTCCTACAACATTTCATGGGAATGACACCCATGGAGATGTACAAATTGTTCTTCGGATCACAAGCAGGGTGTCCGGATTTGTCCGAGGACGCAGGTCTAAGCTGCAACCGCCCGGATGCTAAAGTAAGTAGCCTCGTATTTGAACACACCATCCATATTTTTATCAAATCTACCCTTTAACAGAGTTTCCCTTTGAACAGGAGTGGATAGCGAAGGCGAAGCTTATCAGGTGTCCAGCCACCCTGCCCGAGACTGTGCCGGATCCCATACTAACCAGGATGCTGGAGGCCGCGCCATTGGTGGAAGGCGAAGGGGGGGACCAAGGAGCTACCGCCTCCACTAAGGAGGCCGTCAGGAAGGAAAGAATCGAAAATTCTCTCGACCAGGGAAAGAAAAGGACTGCCTCTGAAGACCCGGAGGTGATAACCTCAAAACGGGGAAATAAATCTTCGTCAGAGGGTTCGACACCGGTGGACGCTTCAGCCGAATCGCCCCCTAAAGGGGACCCGCTCTCCCCCGAGGCGTAAGTGAGGGGAGGGGTTCCATAATGAATCACATTCATGTTTTGTTCCTGAGGAAAATAACCGAAGCATTATCTTGCAGTTCGGATCTCAACCCTTCTCAGCAGAGCTCATCTTCAGGGGATCTTCGTCCAGAGATGATAGAGAGCGAAACGCCTCCCCTTGTTCCCCCGTCCTACGAGGCTGGCGACCCTGAGGTATCGTCCCGGAGAGCTTTTTCAAGTTCGGACCCTGGGAAAGGTCGTCAGACTAGTCCGGCACCCTCTTGCACGCCGGCGGAGGTGCTGAAGGATCTGCTCGGTAGGGCGACCATCTCAGAAGAACACCGTATGTTGATGGATACGATGATTGGAAGGATTTCATCGGCAGAAAGCGGATTGTACGAAGCTGCCAGGAGTTTACTAACAGGCTTTGAGGTATGTAAAAAGGTGTACCTTTTGGTAGAGTCGCATATTAAATGCGCCCTGTATGAATGGTAGCCCCTGAGACTCTGTGTGTCTTCATGAACGACGGCGCACAGAGGATCATAATCCTAGGTATAATATGTCTCTTATTCCATGAAGGTGGCGAGGCGCTCGGTGGCTAGCCGGACTGGTGAATCTGCCGAACTAAAGCGGCAACTTGACGTGGCCGATGCCGACATCGCGCTTGTAAATAAGCGGCTAGACGAGGCTCAAGGTATGTTCAAAAGACACCCAGTAATAGGAGCTTGATGCTCGGGCCTTATATATATATACTTGATGTAGATGGTGTTGCTGCCGTGGAGAACCTTCGGGCGGAACTTGCCCGAGCCAAGTAGCAAGCAAGGAAAAGTGATGCGGCTGTCGTTAAAGCGTCTGAAGAGCTAAAAGCCGAACAGGCTGCTCATTGTCAGAGCAAGAAGGAAATGGCCGGGATGGCCATAGAATTGAGGGATGCTACCGACCACTGTAGATTGCTTGAGCAAGAAGGTTGGGCGGCTCAGAAAGATCTTGAAAAGATCACAGCCGAAGCCAAGGATACTCGCTCTGCCATGAGAGCGGTGAAGGAGGAGCTGCGTCAGGCCGGAGATATCACGGCTGGAAAGCCTTATATGTTGCAGATGAAGTTCGAGACCCTAAGTATGCTCCATTAGACCGGCAGTGGAGTTCGGACAACGCTTATCTGGATTTGGCCGCAAGTGCGGCGGACGCAACCGAACACTTCCGCAGCCGAGGTGACCATAAATTGGAAGAGCTTTTTTGGTCGCAGTACGACAATCCAGAGCACCCACTGTCAGTCTCTGACCGTTTAGCCGCCTGGGCGGAGCTGAACAGATTATCCGGACTCGCCATGAAATTTGTTGCGAGTCGTTTGTGGCCGGAGAAGCCGGAGCCGAAGAGCTATTTTGGCTTGGTGCAGCAATTTCTTGGTTCGGTGCCGCATGCTGATGCAATGAAGAGGTCGGCGTGCATAGAGGGCGCACAGATGGCTCTTGCCCGTGTCAAGACATACTGGGCAGATATGAAGGCCAGTATTGTTGCGTCCCAAGATTCGGACGAAAGCCGAGTACCTGCCAAGCACTATTTTGAGGAAGTTCTTCCTGGCGCTTGTGTAATAGAGTCGCAGTGCTCGAAGGATGCTGTGTTCGAATAGCTTATACTATTTGTAAGACGAATTGTGTTTTTATGAAAAAGCTTTTTTATACTTGTGCTTGCAAGAATCATGATACCTCCTGTGCGGCCGTTTTAATGTACATATTTGTATGTGAACTGAAAGATGGCAGTCGTTGGCTTCAGCCCCCACGCATAGAATGCGGGGGTGTTTGCAAAAAGGCGTCTGTTCACACTTAATCCAACGTCTTGGTCCTATAAAGGAGGTGGTAGCGCGGCGAACTAGGCACCCGGACTATAATGCTTTATCACTTTCACTTAGCCATAGGAGTTTGACAGTGGGACTACTGAATAGCCCCTAGGGTCATCGCGGTCGCCCGAATTCGGGGCGCGAGTGTGCCTGACCGGGAACCGGCCCTTCGTTAATGCGGGGGAATCCTAAAGATTCCGAAAGTCATCGAGTGGTTGACCAGTCTCTCGCTATATCATGACAGTCAGTTTTCGGCTTTCTCTACTGAGGCGCTCACCCGGCCGAACCGGGGCACAATCGCAGTAGTTCTCCTGGTGCCGCGTTAGCCGATATAACGGAACGTAAGGCAGCAAAACACAGGAGCCGGGCAAACCAACATTTGACCAAAGACATGATTCGGAGCTGGTGCATATAGGGCCAAACTCGCGATGCCGAACACTCCCTAAGGTGTTCGGTCTTTATGAAGATGGGCCGAAAGAGAGCCCTTGGTAAAAAAAAGCCCCTAGTGTCCAGGTATGTGCAAAAAAATTCTGACGTGGCCACATGCCAAGACGCCAGCCTCCTCCTCGGCTATAGAGAAAACCGGGGGATGTTATCAACAAGAGACAGTAAAAAAGGTTTACGCAGGGTCTTAATCTGAAGACAATCCTTGGAACGGGTCCCTGCTGCACGTCTGTGCCTGTGTCTCCGTCCTTCCGTATCCTGGGCGGGTGTAGCACGATGTTCGTCTGCGAAAGAGAGGAACTTAGTGAGAGAAAATAAAAGCGTGCGAGAAATCTATATCGAAATAAACAAAATATAGTTGGAGCAAGAGTTGGGTCGTATTGTCTCCGGGCGTGAGCACACGGAGCCCCTTGCATTAGGGTATGCGGTAACTTAAGCATGTTGACGCCGGACTCGTCGAGGCGTGTCCGGGATAGTAGGGCTGGTTTTGTGGGCGGCTGCCTAGGCAACCGCACCCCAGCCCGTACTTTGGGGGTCAATTTATGTTCCCTTGTAATGAGATGATGCCCTTTGGACCGGGCATTTTACGTGTAAGGGATGTGTAGTGCGGTATTGCGTTAAAGCGGGCGAAAGCTTCACGTCCCAGTAGCGCTTGATAGCGACTTACGAATGGGGCGATGTGGAATCTTAGCTTTTCACTTCGGAAGTTGTCGGGTGATCCGAACGTGACTTCTAACATAAGGGAACCCATACTTGGGGTATCCGAACCTGGCGTTACTCCTTGAAAGGAAGTGTTGCCGAGGTGGATTGCGACTGGGTGTACCCCGAGTTTGCAGACTGTGTCCTGATACAACAGGTTCAAGTCGCTGCCGCCGTCCATAAGGACATTTGTAAATTGGAGTCCGTTAATGATTGGATTTAAGACCAAGGCAGTCCAACCTGCGTTCTGGTCTCCTCTAGAGTAATCCAGATGATCAAAGGTGATTGGTTGCAACAACCAGTGGGGTTGCTCCTCCGGGGCTGGCTGTACGGCGCATGTCGTTGTAGGTGCCGTTCTATTCTTCTTTGTCGCATGAAGTAGATTTACTGTCTTGACTTCTTGTGGGAACTTCTTTTGTCCTCCGGTGATCTGCTCGTGGGGTGCATCGTCATCTTCGCTTGGTGTGTTGATCCCCTTGTGTTCGGCGTTGAGCTTGCTGGACTGCTTAAAGACCCAACAATCTCTGTGGGTATGGTTTGCAGGTCTCCCCGGAGTGCTGTGGATTTGACATATTTTGTCCAAAATTTTGTTGAGGTTGGATAGCTCGTCCCTATCGTCTTTGGGGGGCAGCTTTTTCTGATTTTGCCGAGAGATTTTGAATCTGGCGTTTACTGCTGTGCTCATCGGGCTATTGTCCTTTATCCGGCGCGGTTCTTTGTTACGGCGCGGCTTCCCGTTCCCATCTCTGGGTTCAGACGTATTCGGGTCGCTGGTGCTGCTTCTTGCCAACCAGCTACCCTCTCCTGCATAGAAGTGGGTCATGAGGCTTGTTAACGCGGCCATTGTTCGCGGCTTTTCTTGGCCGAGGTGTCTGGCGAGCCATTCGTCTTGGACGCTGTGTTTGAAAGCTGCTAGGGCCTCTGCGTCCGGACAGTCGACTATTTGATTCTTTTTATACGGAATCTGTTCCAGAGCTTCCGGGCTGACTCTCCGGGCTGCTGAGTTATATGACTCAGATCATCTGCATCCGGGGGCCGGACATAGGTCCCTTGAAAATTTGCCCGGAAAGCATCCTCAAGCACTGCCCAACTTCCCATGGTGTTTTCGGGAAGGCTTTTAAGCCAATGCCGGGCTGGCCCTTTGAGCTTAAGGGGTAAGTATTTTATGGCGTGGAGGTCGTCTCCTCTGGCCATGTGTATGTGGAGGATGTAGTCCTCGATCCAGACTCCAGGGTCTGTTGTTCCGTCGTATGCTTCTATGTTTACTGGCTTGAATCCGGCTGGGAATTCATGATCCATCACCTCATCAGTAAAACATAGGGGGTGTGCGGCGCCCCTGTATTTAGGCATGCCGCGATGTTCTGGTATTTTTTTGCGTTGCGTCACTCATTGGAGCTTGCTTTCTTGGCCTATAAATGGATCTGGTAGGGCCAGTTTTCTGATGCGGATTCTTGGACGGATCGCGCGCTATATTGAGTGTGACATCCTTTGACGCGTGAGATTGATCGTAGGGTCGTCTATCCGTCCTTGTGGAGTCCTTATTTTTTGACTGTTGGGGCTTTATGGCCTCTTCGTCAAATTCCGGTAGTAGTTTCCGCTTCGGATAGCTCTTTGTGTGGCGACTACTGCCGTACTTGTGTGCGGTATTGAGTACCTTGCCCCATCTGATCCTGAGTGCATCCTCCGCTGTCTTGAGCCTTCGCTTCTGTTTTTTCAGGCTACGTGCTGTGGAGACAAGCCTTTGGTGGAGGTTCTGATGTTCCAGCAATTTGTCTGGTGTGAGGTCGTCCGGGCCATTATCTTTCCCGGGGATTGGTTGTTCGAATTGTCCGCCCTGCTTGGACGGATGCTCGACGGCATGTTCATCGTCCGTTGGGTCACCCTGCTTTATGGCTGGGTCTTTGTCGAGGTGGGGCTTGGCCTTGCGCTTACGTCGCTGCTTTGATTGTTTTTTGGGGGAGCGATCCCTGGCCGCATCCTTTTGGTCCTCGTTGTCGTTTCTGTTGTATGTGTCCACCATGCATACATCGTAAGATGAGGTGGTTTTCCGGAGCCCTATAGGTTCTGGTTCATGATCGTCTCCTTTATCGGCGTCCATGTCATCGATATCTTCGGAGTCGAGATCGAGCATGTCGGTTATATCTTCGACAGTGGCTATCAAGTGGGTGGTGGGTGGGTTTCAAACTTCGTCGTCCGCATCCCAACCACCCCGACGGTAGTCCGGCCAGGGTTCTTTCGACAAAGAGAGGGACTTTAGCGAATTTAGATATCTCCAAAGGGCGAGTGCTGAAAGACGTCCGCGGCGGTGAACTCCGTGATCGGAGC
The DNA here is from genome assembly GCF_002162155.2 of Triticum dicoccoides. Taxonomy (NCBI): domain Eukaryota; kingdom Viridiplantae; phylum Streptophyta; class Magnoliopsida; order Poales; family Poaceae; genus Triticum; species Triticum dicoccoides. Next base: position 318,708,013 of record NC_041393.1, read on the forward strand.
CCGATCGGGTTCGATCGAAAGGGGTGCAGAATATTCAGAGTCCGGAACGGAGCCCGGCACCTTGGAGTTACTGGCCTTGCAAAGGACTTGGCTGGTATTCGGCTCTATAGCTGCAGAGATTGCGGCTCCTGGGGCGGCGTCCAACCATCCGTCCCTGGCTAGCGCCGTCGGCTCCGAACTAATAGTCGGAGTGAACACCTGAGAGGCACTCTGGTCGCTATCCGGCGGCAGAGCTAGATTAGGCCCATCGAGACAGTGCGGCGCGCCCGGTCGTGGCCCGAATCCGTCAAAGATCAAGTCTCCGCGGGTGTCGGCATTGTAGTTTAAGCTTTCAAACCTGACCTGGCGACCAGGGGCGTAGCTTTCGATCTGCTCCAGATGGCCGAACGAGTCGGCCCGCAGTGCGAAGCCGCCGAATACGAAGATCTGTCTGGGGAGAAAAGTCTCATCCCAGACCGTATCGCGATTGTCAAGCGAAGAAGCCATCGGGCCTAAAGGCGACGACACAGAGGAACTCTCAATGAAAGCACCAATGTCGGTGTCAAAACCGGCGGATCTCGGGTAGGGGGTCCCGAACTGTGCGTCTAGGCGGATGGTAACAGGAGACAAGGGACACAATGTTTTTACCCAGGTTCGGGCCCTCTCGATGGAGGTAAAACCCTACTCCTGCTTGATTAATATTGATGATATGGGTAGTACAAGAGTAGATCTACCACGAGATCGGAGTGGCTAAACCCTAGAATATAGCCTATGGTATGATTGTTGTTCGTCCTACGGACTAAAACTCTCCGGTTTATATAGACACTGGAGAGGGCTAGGGTTACACAGAGTCGGTTACAATGGGAGGAGATCTTCATATCGTATCGCCAAGCTTGCCTTCCACGCCAAAGAAAGTCCCATCCGGACACGGGACGGAGTCTTCAATCTTGTATCTTCATAGTCCGGGAGTCCGGCCAAAGGTCATAGTCCGGCCATCCGGACACCCCCTAATCCAGGACTCCCTCAATAGCCTCCACACAAAATCTAACCGTTACACACAATTTACCAAACTCGATGGGACCGACTCGTTAAACTCGGTCGGACCGATTTAGTAAATCTAGTGACCGTTAGTGATTTTCGGTGGGACTGACATGCATCTCGGTGAGGCCGATTCGGTTAGGGTTAGGGCATAACGTAATCTCGGTGAGACCGATTACACAAACTCGGTGAGACCGATTTGGTAATAAGCTTTCAAGAGAGTTGGTTAGGTAAACTCGGTGGGACCGATTTGCTCTTTTCGGTGAGACCGAGATGTTACCAAAAAGGAAACAGAGAGTTTACATTGCAATCTCGGTGGGACCAATCTCTCACTTCGGTTAGACCGAAACGTTACGAAGGGAAACAGAGAGATTGCAACCCCATCTCGGTGAGACCGAGATCCCTATCGGTAAGACCGATTTGCTTAGGGTTTGTGGCAGTGGCTATGACTTTTGGAATCGGTGGCGCTGGATAGAAAGAATCGGCATGACCGATTTTGGCTTTAGGTTTAGGTCATTTGTGGATGTGGGAAAGTATTTGAGGGTTTTGGAGTGTATCACTAAGTACATGAAGCAAGAGGCTCATTAAGCAACACCTCATCCCTTCTTGATAGTATTGGCTTTTCCTATAGACTCAATGTGATCTTGGATCACTACAATGTAAAATGAAGAGTCTTGAGCTTTTGAGCTTGAGCCAATCCTTTGTCCTTAGTATTTTGAGGGATCCACTTTCATCATCCATGCCATGCCATTCATTGAGCTTTCCTGAAATAATAGTCTTGGAATAGCATTAGCTCAATGAGCTATATGTTGTTATGAATTACCAAAACCACCTAGAGATAGTTGCACTTTCAATCTCCCCCTTTTTGGTAATTGATGACAACATATAGATCAAAGCTTCGACAAATGATAATAAAATTTAAATAACATCGTCGCTTTGAGAAGTATGTGATAAGCAAGAGCTCCCCCTAAATTTGTGCATAGTTTTAGATTTGCTTTGGACTGCAAATGCACAATGAATTAGGCTCATGGGTTACTCTTCCATGTCACATACATCTTGGTGGAGCGCTCAAAATAATAAACAATGAATACATGCACTCATCACCAAGCATAGTGAGTGATCACATAAGATAGATAGGATAATATCAAGCATGCATAAGTGTAGCTTATGATCAAACACATGATCATCAATGTCTCACAAGCATAGTATCTCAACCAAAAGCAAACAAAGATTGAAAAACCACCAAATAAAGCAAGAGAGAACAAAAGCAACACTCTCTCTCTCGAAGCCTATGATCTATACATTTTTCTCCCCCTTTGGCAAGAAGTTACCAAAAAGTTCATAGAAAATGCATAGTGCTAGATCGACTCTCAGGCTTCATCTTCTGGTGGTGGTGTAGAGATGGCTCCTTGGATGAAGGCTTCAGTTGAAGTGGATGGAGCTGGAGGAGTTAGTGCTGGAGCTTGTTGCACTGGAACTGTAGGGGCAGTGGCTGGTGCTGAAGTTGTTGCTCTAGTGTCTGTCACTGGCACTGCAACTGACCTCTGGGCTCTGGGCACTCTAGCAAACACATTGGTGGTAGTCTTGCCCTTCCTCTCCTGCATGTCATCCTGCAGCTGCTCCACAACTAACTGAATCTCAGTTACCTTGACATCTAGATCATAGAATTTTTGTTCCATGATTCTTTCCAGGCTCTCCTGGTTTTGAGTTAGGGTGGCCAACCCCTTCTCAATCCTCAGAGATGATGCTATCAAGTAACCAAGCTGCTCCTGTTTGGTTTTCAAGAAATATTCAGATGCCTCCTCTTGAGTTGGCATCTTGGCAGCCTTCTCCCTCTTTGCCTTCTCCTTCTTCTCCTGAGCTTGAACTGATTGTGGATCATCTTCATTCATGACAACCTCATTGTCCTCAAAGTCTGGATAAAGTGGAAAGTGTTCCTTATCCAACTGATATTTTCCTGTGCCCATTTTTGAGTTTATCAATTCTTGAATCTGAGGTGCATATCCATAGCTCCTCTTCTGATCTGCTGCAGTCCTCTTGATTGTTTCAATGATCAGGCTCATGACTTTGAACTTATGTGGCACATCAAAACACATGTAACATGTTGATGGCATGCCCTCTGATCATGTTATGGTCACCAGACTTGGGCAACAAGGTGTGCCTCAGAATCCAATTTATGGTTGGCAACCCTGACAGCAGAAAGTGAACTGATCCAAACTTGTGAGTCTCTAATGCCTTGTCTGGAATTTCCTTGTACATGTGAGCCATTGAATTGTGACCCAACTTCTTCTTTGCATAAATATCTAGGTCATCCTCATTCTCCTTGGGGGCATTGATCAGACTTGCCCATTCTTCAATAGTGGACTGGTACCTTGTACCTTCAGACATCCAAACTATTCTTCCATCTGGGTAAAAGTGTGCTGTGGAGTAGAACTGCATGATAAGCTCATCATTCCAGTTGGTGAACTTCTGTCCAACAAAATCTACAACTCCACAAGCAACAAAGCTGTCTTGCACTCCAGGATAGTGTTGTTCATTTTCCTTGATGAATTTCCAGTCAACCCACCTCATGTCACAGACTATGGGCTTCTTGTCCAATAGAATTGTTTCATAGAAGTCCTGCTGTTCCTTTGTGTGGAACCTATAGTCAACAGCAGTTCTTCTTCTTGAAGCATATGGATCTTCCATTCTCCACAGTCTCAGCCCTGAATCCTTCCTGATTCTCATGTCCTCAACCACAGGATGGGCATCATTGTGGTCTGATATCTTGGGCTTGAGCTTTCTTAGAACCTGTCCTTCTTCTTCTAAATCTTCAACAACATTGGGAACTGGGGCCTTGTTCTTCTCAGCAGCTGGAATACTCCTAGTATTCCTCTTTGGAACTTTCTTGGCCTTGGAGGCACCTTTGGGTGATTCCTTGCGCTTGGATGTTGCAGCCCCTGATCTGATTGCATCTCCCATAAGCTTAGCTGCCTTTGGAGCTGGTGCAGCAAGCTCTTCCTATTCCATCATGGAAGGTTGGCCAACAATTTTGGCCATGGTCTTCTTGACCCTTTCCTTCCTCTTCTTTCCTTCAGCAGCTGGCTCTTTGGGATCAGGCCTTTTAGGCTGTTGAGTTGATGCTCTGGCCTTGGACATTGGTTGTCTTCCTGCAGGCCTTTTGGTCTTCATGCCTAGCTTTGTATTCTTTGCCGAGCCATATTCCTTCTTGAGCACCACTTTCTTGGAAGTAGCCTCATCTTCCTCAGCTTTGTAATCTTCATCCTCTGAATCTGAAGTTCTTTTCCTCCTTTACCTAGTTGCAGCCTTAGGCAAATTGCTAGGAGTACTTCTGCTCCCTTCATCTGAAGTTGAGGGACTAGTGCCCTCACTCAAGTCCATCTGCTCTTCTGACCCGTTCTGGCTGTCACTTTGATCAGACATACTGCAAAAGCTGACTACTGACCCTGTGAAGAGTTATAGATGAGATAGAAAAGATGAGCATCACAAAATGCAGAGGTTTTTGCAAAAGAATGACTCAAAAGTTCAGTCTTAGTTTTCCACAGAAAGCATTTCGGATCCACCAATTTTCAAACTCGGTGATACCGAAGAAGTTTTGGAACCTAAACTGATGATCTCGGTTGGACCAAGTTTCAGTTCGGTGGTACCGAGACTGCTAGGGTTTCACAGAATCCTCAAATCGGTTGCACCGATTAGTAATTCTTGTTCAGACCGAGAGTCACTAGTGCAATGGCATAAGCCAAATCGGTGATACCGAGTTTTTCAACTCGGTGGGTCCGAGATGGTTTCGGCGAAAACCTAACCCTAAAAATTTGAATCACATCTAATCTATGAACTACTTTGGCTGGATAGAAGAGTTTCAATCGTGGCAAGAATCGATATGAAAACAATGTGCCAGGAATCAGACGTGGATAGCACAAAGATTAAGTCCATACCCTAACTTGGCGTTGGACTTGCTAAGGCGGCAACGGCGGGGACGAAATCCGTTGACGGCGGCGGAGACCAGCGACAGGAGGCTGCTAGCGACGAGGAGACGATCCGGAGACCACGATGGCAGAGCGAGCTGTTGCACGGGCGAAGGGTTTGGGAGAAATTTCCAAAATTTTGCCCGTGGCTATATATATAGCTCGACCCTGTCGGTGTGACCGAGTGGAACAACTCGGTGGCACCGAGATGCATAACTGTGTTCAGTTACAGCAAATCGGTGAGACCGAAAAGTTCAAATCGGTTGCACCGAGATTGAAAACTCAGATCAACTAGATGATCTCGGTAGGACCGAAATGGAAGGATCGGTCAGACCGAGAATCACTAAGAGGTTTTGGAAGTTTAAGTCTATGACGAATCGGGGACTCCGAGTGCTCCTCACACAGAGTGGTTCGAATCTGACTTGATCAAATTTTGTGGTGTAGCATGAATAGAGTTTGAGACGAGAAAAGCATAGATATCTAAAGAAAGTTCTTAGGCATTCTTGTCCATCCACTTGGCACAAAGAAAAGAATCCAAACAAACAAAACAACAAGTGGATGTCCTTGAATGAGTAAAATATGCACCAACATGCTCACACAATAAGATGGCAATTGAAAAATGTGGCAAAGCATGCACAACCAATTTTAGCATCTATCAAGCAATTGGCGATGACTAGGTCATCTATATATGAGTATATTGACGTAGGAGTCAAATGAGAACATTTGATCATAGGTCATACTCATCGTTTAAGCTTAAGTGGGGTTACCACTTTTACATAATGCATTAATGTGTTCACACCATTAGAGTTGCTTTGACTCAATTCATAGAGTTAAGCTCCCCCTAGATGTGAGATCCCCCCTTAGAGGGATGAACTAACCTTGGGTTTTGTCGATGATGACTTCATGTAGGTGTTGAAGATGTAGATGCTCAATGTTGATGTAGATCATTTGGAGCAATCCTTTGGAGTGAGTTGCACTTTCAACTTGCCTACATGGGTTAGTCCCACAAGGAACAAACAACAATATCCATAGACATAGAGTGATGCACACACAAGATGATGTCCATGAAAACATTAGGTTACCTTGTCCCTTGCCTTACCAACATGAGGGTTTGTGACTCCTTGAACTAGTGCAAGATGTGAAAGTTGATTGCACTTGTTCTTGCCAAAATGATATGAGTGAAGAATGTTGGCGGAGTCACCCTCAAGAACTCTCTAGTTCTTCTTCTTCGGGATCCACATCATCTTGATGGGAATCCTTGGAGTTGTAGTTGTACTTGATGAAGTAGAACTTGACGTAGTCTTGGGGACCCACTTGAATGAGGCTTTAGGTGCTTCTTCAGATGCATCAATCTCTTCTTGAAGCTTGTCCCTGCCTTTGTTCTTGTGGTCTTGTGGTGGAAGATCATCTTGAGCTTGTGTCCCCTTGAAGAAAGTTGGATCATACTTGTCTTGTTGAGGAACAAACTTTGTCTTGGGGTATTGATCTTCTTCCCACTCAACTCCATTGGTGTTGAACTTTCGTTCAAAACCAACACCTTGATTCTTCCGGTGCCTTCCTTGCTTGCGTACATTTTCCTCGAATTGCTTACTCCCGGCAAGGCTCTTGTAAACACCTTTCTCTATAATTCCCTTCAATAAACTATTTTCTTGCTCAAGTGTAACTTGGCTAAGAGAATCATTAGTGGAATCAAGAGAACTACTAGAAGCAACAACATTGGATTTGACATTATTATTGTTACTACTAGAGGAAGTATCTTTCTTGTACTTGTTACTAGACTTGACTTGAGGCATGTAAGTAGATAAGAGTAAACGCTTGGCAATGTAAGAAGAACTTTTCTTGCCGAGAACATCATTGATTACCTTTAAGAACTCATGCTCTTGCTCAAGATTGAGCTTTTCAAAGTGTAACTTCTCATGAGCCCTTAAAAGTTCTCGATGATCTTCGAAGATAGTTTCATGAGCCAACTTAAGAGTGTTTAGTTCTTTAGTTAGAAGCTCAATTTTCTCCTTATCATTGTCATTCGTTTGATTAGCATGATCAATTGACGTTTCATCATAGTATTCATCACTAGAGTTGTCAACAAGTAAATCATCATCCACAAGCAAGTCATCTTCATCACTATTAAAATCAACATACTCGGGATGTGTTACCTTTGGACCTTTGGCCATGAAGCATCTTCCAACACCTTCATTTGGTGAGTCAAATATGTCGTAGGAGTTGGTTGACACAAGAGCTAGACCGGCAACACCTTCATCTTGAGTATATTCGGAGTCGGAGTGATAGCTTCTCTCGGAGTGATTGTCGGAGTCGGAGCCGGAAACCCATTCACCAACATGAGCTTGACGTCTTCGTTTTGTGTAGCTCCTTGATGACTTGTCCTTTCTTTCCGAATCCTTATTTCTCCATGAGGGTCTTCGTTGATAACGATCATCTCTACTCCTCCTCTCTCTTGGTGGTGATTCTTCTCTTTTGCTCCTTCTTCTTGGAGAATGTTCTCTTCTTTTGTAGGGTGCCGTACACTCATTGGAGTAGTGTCCGGGTCTCCCACAATTGTAGCAATTACGCTCTCGACTAGAAGATCTCTTGTCATTGTAAGACCTTGACTTGGAGCTTCTTTCTTTGCTTCTACTTTTGTAGAATTTGTTGAAGTTCTTCACCATTAAGCTCAATTCTTCATTGAAGGTTGGTTCTCACTTGATGATGTGGGGGCTTCACTTGAGGCTTTGTAAGCACCACTTGACTTGTTGTGAAGTTCCTCCTTATCCTTGAGTGACATCTCATGAGCAACAACCCTTCCAATGACTTCTGTTGGCTTGAGATCTTTGTAGTTTGGCATCATTTGAATCAATGTGCACACGGTATCATACTTTCCATCCAATGCTCTTAGGATTTTCTTGATGATGAATTTTTCGGTCATCTCTTCACTCCCTAAGCCGGCAATCTCATTTGTGATAAGAGCAAGCCTAGAGTACATTTCAGCGACACCTTCACCATCCTTCATTTTGAACTTGTCAAGCTGACTTTGGAGCACATCCAACTTGGATTCCTTGACGGACTCGGTACCTTCATGCATATCAATCAAAGTATCCCAAATTTCCTTTGCATTCTCAATACGGCTGATTTTGTTGAATTCTTTCGGGCACAATCCGTTGAAGATGAAGTCACATGCTTGAGTGTTGTATTGCAGCATCTTCAATTCTTTCGCATTAGCTTCACGGTTCGGTTCTCTCCCATCGAAGAATTCACCTTGCAAGCCAATACAAATAATTGCCCAAACGGCGGGGTTATGTCCAAGAATATGCATTTTCATCTTATGCTTTCAACTAGCAAAATTAGTACCATCAAAGTAAGGACCTCTACGGTGATAATTTCCCTCGCTAGATGCCATACTCTCCTAGGTTGTGAAACCAAGGCTATGACCACCAAAAGCTATGGAAATCAAAGCAAATGGAGACCAACGCTCTGATACCACTTGTAGGACCTTGAAGTATGTCTAGAGGGGGGTGATTAGACTACTTGACCAATAAAAACTTAACCTTTTCCCAATTTTAGAGTTTGGCAGATTTTAGCTATTTTAGGACAAGTCAAGCAATCATCACACAATTCAAGCAAGCATGCAAAGAGTGTATAGGCAGCGGAAATTAAAGCATGCAACTTGCAAGAAAGTAAAGGGAAGGGTTTGGAGGATTCAAACGCAATTGGAGACACGGATGTTTTTGGCGTGGTACCGATAGGTGGTGCTATCGTACATCCACGTTGATGGAGACTTCAACCCACGAAGGGTAACGGCTGCGCGAGTCCATGGAGGGCTCCACCCACGAAGTGTCCACGAAGAAGCAACCTTGTCTATCCCACCATGGCCGTCGCCAACGAAGGACATGCCTCACTAGCGGTAGATCTTCATGAAGTAGGTGATCTCCTTGCCCTTTACAAACTCCTTGGTTCAACTCCACAATCTTGTCGGAGGCTCCCAAGTGACACCTAGCCAATCTAGGAGACACCACTCTCCAAGAAGTAACAAATGGTGCGTTGATGATGAACTCCTTGCTCTTGTGCTTCAAATGATAGTCTCCCCAACACTCAACTCTCTCTCATAGGATTTGGATCTGGTGGAAAGAGGGTTTGAGTGGAAAGCAACTTGGGGAAGGCTAGAGATCAAGATTCATATGGTAGGAATGGAATATCTTGGCCTCAACACATGAGTAGGTAGTTCTCTCTCAGAAATAGGATGCTGGAAGTGTAGGTTCAGTCTGATGGCTCTCTCCACGAATGAAGAGAAGGTGAAGGGGTATATATAGCCTCCACACAAAATCTAACCGTTACACACAATTTACCAAACTCGGTGGGACCAAATCGTTAAACTCGGTTGGACCGATTTAGTAAACCTAGTGACCGTTAGTGATTTTCGGTGGGACTGACATGCATCTCGGTGAGGCCGATTCGGTTAGGGTTAGGGCAGAATGTAATCTTGGTGACACCGATTACACAAACTCGGTGAGACCAATTTGGTAATAAGCTTTCTAGAGAGTTGGTCAGGTAAACTCGGTGGGACCGATTTGCTCTTTTCGGTGAGACCGAAATGTTACAAAAAAGGAAACAGAGAGTTTACATTGCAATCTCGGTGTGACCGATCGCTCACTTCGGTTAGACCGAAACGTTACGAAGGGAAACAGAGAGATTGCCACCCCATCTCGGTGAGACCGAGATCCCTATCGGTAAGACCGATTTGCTTAGGGTTTGTGGCATGGCTATGACTTTTGGAATCGGTGGCGCCGGATAGAAAATCGGTGTGACCGATTTTGGCTTTAGGTTTAGGTCATTTGTGGATGTGGGAAAGTAGTTGATGGTTTTGGAGCGTATCACTAAGCACATGAAGCTAGAGGCTCATTAAGCAACACCTCATCCCTTCTTGATAGTATTGGCTTTTCCTATAGACTCAATGTGATCTTGGATCACTAAAATGTAAAATTAAGAGTCTTGAGCTTTTGAGCTTGAGCTAATCCTTTGTCCTTAGTATTTTGAGGGATCCACTTTCATCATCCATGCCATGCCATTCATTGAGCTTTCCTGAAATAATAGTCTTGGAATAGCATTAGCTCAATGAGCTATATGTTGTTATGAATTACCAAAACCACCTAGGGATAGTTGCACTTTCATTGTGCTTCAAATGATAGTCTCCCCAACACTCAACTCTCTCTCGTAGGATTTGGATCTGGTGGAAAGAGGGTTTGAGTGGAAAGCAACTTGGGGAAGGCTAGAGATCAAGATTCATATGGTAGGAATGGAATATCTTGGCCTCAACACATGAGTAGGTAGTTCTCTCTCAGAAATGGTAAGTTGGAAGTGTAGGTTTAGTCTGATGGCTCTCTCCACGAATGAAGAGGAGGTGGAGGGGTATATATAGCCTCCACACAAAATCTAACCATTACACACAATTTACCAAACTCGGTGGGACCGATTCAACAGACTCGGTCAGACCGATTTAGTAAACCTAGTGACCGTTAGTGATTTTCGGTGGGACCGACATGCAACTCGGTGAGACCGATTCTGTTAGGGTCAGGGCATAACGTAATCTCGGTAAGACCGATTACACAAACTCGGTAAGACCGACTTTGGTAATAAGCTTTCCATAGAGTTAGTCAGGTAAACTCGGTGGGACCGATTTTCTCTTTTAGGTGAGACCTAAATGTTACAAAAGGGAAACAGAGAGTTTACATTGCAATCTCGGTGGGACCGATCACTCACTTCGGTTAGACCAAAATGTTACGAAGGGAAACAGAGAGATTACAATCCCATCTCGGTGAGACCGAGATCCCTATCGGTAGGACCGATTTGCTTAGGGTTTGTGGCAGTGGCTGTGACATTTGGAATCGGTGGCGCCGGATTGGAAGAATCGGTGTGACCGATTTTGGCTTTGGGTTTAGGTCATTTGTGGATGTGGGAAAGTAGCTGAGGGTTTTGGAGCATATCACAAAGCACATGAAGCAAGAGGCTCATTAAGCAACACCTCATCCCTCCTTGATATTATTGGCTTTTCCTATAGACTCAATGTGATCTTGGATCACTAAAATATAAAATGAAGAGTCTTGAGCCTTTGAGCTTGAGCCAATCCTTTGTCCTTAGTATTTTGAGGGATCCACTTTCATCATCCATGCCATGCCATTCATTGAGCTTTCCTGAAATAATAGTCTTGGAATAGCATTAGCTCAATGAGCTATATGTTGTTATGAATTACCAAAACCACCTAGGGATAGTTGCACTTTCAATCTCCCCCTTTTTGGTAATTGATGACAACATATAGATCAAAGCTTCGACAAAAGATAATAAGAATAAAAACATTGTCGCTTTGAGAAGTATGTGATAAGCAAGAGCTCCCCCTAAATTTGTGCATAGTTTGAAATTTGCTTTGGACTGCAAATGCGCAAGGAATTAGGCTCATGGGTTACTCTTTCATGTCACATACATCTTGGTGGAGCGCTCAAAATGATAAGTATTGAATTCATGCACTCATCACCAAGCAAAGTGAATGATCACATAAGATAGATAGGATAATATCATCAAACATGCATAAGTGTAGCTTATGATCATACACATGATCATCAATGTCTCACAAGCATAGTATCTCAAACAATCAAAAAGGAAACAAGTTTAAATCAACAAAGCAAGAGAGAACAAAAGCAACACACTCTCTCTCGAAGCCTATGATCTATACATTTTTCTCAACATTCGGCAACAAGTTACCAAAAAGTTCATAGAAAATGCATAGTGCTAGATCGACTGTTAGGCTTAATCTTCAGTTGGTGGTGTCTGGATAACTCCAAGGACGAAGGCTTCAGTTGATGTAGAGGGTGCTGGAGTTGATGCTGAAGCTGGTTGCACTGGAGCTGAAGGGGCAGTAGCTGGTGGTGAAGATGTTGCTCTAGTGTCTGGCACTGGCACAGCTGCTGACCTCTGAGCTCTAGGCACTCTGGCAAAGACATTTGTGGTTGTCTTGCCCTTCCTCTCCTGCATGTCATCCTGCAGTTGCTCCACAACTGACTGAATCTCAGTTACTTTGACATCTAGATCATAGAATTTTTGTTCCATGATTCTCTCCAAGCTCTCCTGATTCTGAGTTAAGGTGGACAACCCCTTCTCAATCCTCAGAGATGATGCTATCAAGTAACCAAGCTGCTCCTGCTTGTTTTTCAAGAAATACTCAGATGCCTCCTCTTGAGTTGGCATCTTGGCAGCCTTCTCCTTCCTTGCCTTCTCATTCTTCTCTTGAGCTTGAACTGATGATGGATCATCCTCATTCATGACAACCTCATTGTTTTCAAAGTCTGGATAGAGTGGAAAATGTTCCCTGTCCAATAGATATTTGCCAGTTCCCATCTTTGAATTGATCAATTCCTGAATCTGAGGTGCATAACCACAGCTCCTCTTCTGATCTACTGCAGTCCTCTTAATGGTTTCAACTATGAGGCTCATGACTTTGAATTTCTATGGCACATCAAATAAATGCAACATATTGATGGCATGCCCTCTGATCATGTTGTGGTCACCTGACTTGGGCAACAGAGTGCGCCTCAGAATCCAATTGATAGTAGGCAGCCCTGACAATAGAAAATGGACTAATCCAAAAGAGAAAGTCTCTAGGGCTTTGTCTGGGATCTCCTTGTACATGTGTGCCATGGTATTGTGTCCCATTTTCTTCTTGGCATATACATCCAGATCATCATCATTTTCCTTTGGGGGCATTTATCAGTTTTGCCCATTCTTCAACAGTGGATTTGGTACCTTGTACCTTCAGACATCCAAACAATTCTTCCATCTGGGTAAAAATGTGCTGTGGAGTAGAATTGCATGATAAGTTCATCATTCCAGTTTATGAGCTTTTGCCCAACAAAATCTGCAACTCCACAAGCAACAAAGCTGTCTTGCACTCCAAGATAGTGCTCTTCATTCTCCTTCATGTAGGTCCAGTCGACCCACCTCATATCACAAACTATGGGCTTCTTGTCCAATAAGATTGTCTCATAGAAGTCCTGTTGTTCCTTTGTATGGAACTTGTAATCAACAGCAGTTCTTCTCCTTGTGGCATATGGATCTGCCATCCTCCATAGCATCAATCCTGAGTCTTTTCTGATGTTCATGTCTTCAGCCACAAGATGGGCATCATTGTGATCTGGTATCTTAGGCTTGAGCTTCCTTAGAACATGTCCTTCTTCATCTTCCTCCTCAGCAACCTCAGGCACTGGGGCCTTGTTCTTCTCAGCAGCTGGAATACTCCTGGTATTCCTCTTTGGTGCAGACTTGGCCTTGGGGGCAGCTTTGGGTGCTTCCTTGGGCTTAGGTGTTGCAGCCCCAGATTTAATAGCATCACCCATAAGCTTTGGTGCCTTTGGTGCTGGTGCAGTAAGCTCTTCCTCTTCCATCATGGAAGGTTGCCCAACAACTCTAGCCATGGTCTTCTTGACCCTTTCCTTCCTCTTCTTGCCTTCAGCAGCTGGCTCTTTGGGATCAGGATTATCAGGCAGTTGAGTTGATGCTCTAGCCTTGGACATTGGTTATCTTCCTGCAGGCATTTTAATCTTCATGCCTGGCTTTATATCCTTTGCTGAGCCATATTCCTTCTTGAGCACCACTTTCTTGGAAGTAGCCTCATCTTCCTCAGCTTTGTAGTCCTCATCTTCTGAGTTTGAGGTTCTCTTTCTCCTTTGCCTGGTAGCAGCCTTAGGCAGGTTGTTAGGAGTGCTTATTCTTCCTTCACCTGAAGTGCTGGAGGGACTAGTGCCCTCACTCAAGTGAATCTGCTTAGCTGACCTGTTCTGACTGTCACTCTGGTCTGACATGCTGCAAAAGTTGACTGCTGACCCTGTGAAGAGTTATAGATGAGATAGAGTGGATGAGCATCACAAAATGCAGAGATTTTTCAAAAGGATGATTCAAAAATTCAGTTTTAGTTTTCCACAAAAAGCATTTTGGATCAACCGGTTTTCAATCTCGGTGATACCGAAGCAGTTTTTGAAACCTAAACTGATGAACTCGGTTGGACCGAGTCACAGTTCAGTGGCATCGAGACTGCTACGGTTTCACAGAATCCTAAAATCGGTCGCATCGATTAGTAATTCTCGGTCAGACCGAGGGTCACTAGTGCAATGGCATATGCCAAATCGGTGAGACCAAGTTTTTCAACTCGGTGGGTCCAAGATGGTTTCGGCGGAAACCTAACCCTAAAAATTTGAATCTCATCTACTCTACAGACTACTTTGGCTAGATAGGATTGTTTCCGTGGCAAGAATCAATAAGAGTACAATGTGCTAGAAATCAGATGTGGATAGCACAAAGATCGAGTCCATACCCTAGTGCGGCGATGATCTCGCTACGGCGGCAACGGTGGGGTTAAATTCCGTTGATGGCGGCGGAGACTACGATAGGGGGTGGCTGGCGACGAGGAGACGATCCGGAGACCTTCCATGGCAGAGCAAGCTATTGCGCGGGCGAAGAGGTTCGGAGAAATTTCAAAAATTTTGCCCGTGTCTATATATAGCCCGACCCTGCCGGTGTGACCGAGTGGAACAACTCGGTGGCACCGAGATGCATAACTATGTTCAGTTACAGCGAATCGGTGTGACCGAAAAGTTCAAATCGGTTGCACCAAGATTGAAAACTCATATCAACTTAATGATCTCGGTAGGACCAAAATGGAGGAATCGGTCAGACCGAGAATCACAAAGAGGTTTTGGAAGTTTAAGTCTATGACGAATCGGGGACTCCGAGTGCTCCTCACACAGAGTGGTTCAAATTTGACTTGATCAAATTTTGTGATGTAGCATGAATAGAGCTTGAGACGAGAAAAGCATAGATAGCTAGAGAGGGTTCTTAGGCATTCTTGTCCATCCACTTGGCCAAAAGAAGAATGAACCAAACAATCAAATCAACAAGTGGATGTCCTTGAATGAGTAAAATATGCACCAACATGCTCACACAATAAAATGGCAAATGAAATATGTGGCAAAGCATGCACAACCAATTCTAGCATCTATCAAACAATTGGTGATGACTAGGTCATCTATATATGAGTATATTGACTTAGGAGTCAAATGAGAACATTTGATCATAGGTCATACTCATCGTTTAATCTCAAGTGGGGTTACCACTTTTACATAATGCATTGATGTGTTCACACCATTAGAGTTGCTTTGACTCAATTTTTGAGTTAATCTCCCCCTAGATGTGAGATCCCCCATTTAGAGGGATGAACTAACCTCGGGTTTTGTCGATGATGACTTCATGTAGGTGTTGAAGATGTGGATGCTCAATGTTGAAGTAGATCATTTGGAGCAATCCTTTGGAGTGACTTGCACTTTCAACTTGCCTACATGGGTTAGTCCCACAAGGAACAAACAAGAATATCCATAGACATAGAGTGATGCACACACATGATGATGTCCATAAAAACATTAGGTTACCTTGTCCCTTGCCTTACCAACATGAGGGTTTGTGGCTCCTTGAACTAGTGCAAGATCTGGAAGTTGATTGCACTTCTCCTTGCCATAAAGATATGAGTGAAGAATGTTGGCGGAGTCACCCTCAAGAACTCTCTAGTTCTTCTTCTTCGGGATCCACATCATATTGATGGGAATCCTTGGAGTTGTAGTTGTACTTGATGAAGTAGAACTTGACGTAGTCTTGGGAATCCACTTGACCGAGACCTTAGGTGCTTCTTCAAATGCATCAATCTCTTCTTGAAGCTTATCCTTGCCTTTGTTCTTGTGGACTTGTGGAGGAAGATCATCTTGAGCTTGTGTTCCCTTGAAGGAAGTAGGATCATACTTATCTCATTCAGGAACAAACTTCGTCTTGGGGTATTGATCTTCTTTCCACTCAACTCCATTGGCATTGAACTTTCGTTCAAAACCAACACCTTGATTCTTCCAGTGACTTCCTTGCTTGCGTACAATTTCCTCGAATTGCTTACTCTGGCAATGCTCTTGTAAACACCTTTCTCTATAATTCCCTTCAATAAGCTATTTTCTTGCTCAAGTGTAACTTGGCTAAGAGAATCATTAGTGGAATCAAGAGAACTACTAGAAGCAACAATATTGGATTTAACATTATTATTGTTACTAATAGAGGAAGTATCTTTCTTGTACTTGTTACTAGACTTGACTTGAGGCATGTAGGTAGATAAGAGTAAACGCTTGGCAATGTAAGAAGAACTTTTCTTACGGATATCATCATTGATTGCCTTTAAGAACTCATGCTCTTGCTCAAGATTGAGCTTTTCAAAGCGTAACTTCTCATGAGCCCTTAAAAGTTCTCGATGATCTTCGAAGATAGTTTCATGAGCCAACTTTAGAATGTTTAGTTCTTTAGTTAGAAGCTCAATTTTTTCCTTATCATTGTCATTCGTTTGATTAGCGTGATTAATTGACGTTTCATCATAGTATTCATCACTAGAGTTGTCAACAAGTAAATCATCATCCACAAGCAAGTCATCTTCATCACTATTGAAATCAACATACTCAGGATGTGTTACCTTTGGTCCTTTGGCCATGAAGCATCTTCCAATTCCTTCATTTGGTGAATCAAATATGTCGTAGGAGTTGGTTGACACAAGTGCTAGACCGGCAACACCTTCATCTTGAGTATGTTCGGAGTCGGAGTGATAGCTTCTCTCGAAGTGATTGTCGGAGTCGAAGCCGGAAATTCATTCACCAACACGAGCTCAATGTCTTCGTTTTGTGTAGCTCCTTGATGACTTGTCCTTCCTTTCCGAATCCTTGCTTCTCCGTGAGGGTCTTCGTTCATAACGATCATCTCTACTCCTCCTCTCTCTTGGTGGTGATTCTTCTCTTTTGCTTCATCTTTTTGGAGAATCTTCCCTTCTTTTGTAGGGTGACGTACACTCATTGGAGTAGTGTCCAGGCCTCCCACAATTGTAGCAATTCCGCTCTCGACTGGAAGATCTTTTGTCATGATAAGACCTTGACTTGGAGCTTCTTTCTTTGCTTCTACTCTTGTAGAATTTGTTGAAGTTCTTCACCATTAAGCTCAATTCTTCATTGAAGGTTTGTTTCTCACTTGATGATGTGGGGGCTTCACCTGAGGCTTTGTAAGCACCACTTGACTTGTTGTGAAGTTCCTCCTTATCCTTGAGTGACATCTCATGAGCAACAATTCTTCCAATGACTTCCGTTGGCTTGAGAGTTTTGTAGTTTGGCATCATTTGGATCAATGTGCACACGGTATCATACTTTCCATCCAATGATCTTAGGATCTTCTTGATGATGAATCTGTTGTTCATCTCTTCACTCCCTAAGCCGGCAATCTCATTTGTGATAAGTGCAAGCCTAGAGTACATTTCAGCGACACCTTCACCATCCTTCATTTTGAACTTGTCAAGCTGACTTTGGAGCACATCCAACTTGGATTCCTTGACGGATTCGATACCTTCATGCATATCAATCAAAGTATCCCAAATTTCCTTTGCATTCTCAAGATGACTGATTTTTTTGAATTCTTCGGGGCACAATCCATTGAAGATGATATCACAAGCTTGAGCGTTGTATTGCAGCATCTTCAATTCTTCCGCATTCGCTTCACGGTTCGGTTCTCTCCCATCAAAGAATTCACCTTGCAAGCCAATACAAATAATTGCCCAAACGGCAGGGTTATGTCTGGGAATATGCATTTTCATCTTATGCTTCCAACTAGCAAAATTAGTACCATCAAAGTAAGGACCTCTACGGTGATAATTTCCCTCGCTAGACGCCATACTCTCCTAGGTTGTGAAATCAAGGCTATGACCACCAAAAGCTATGGAAATCAAAGCAAATGGAGACCAAAGCTCTGATACCACTTGTAGGACCTTGAAGTATGTCTAGAGGGGGGTTATTAGACTACTTGACCAATTAAAAACTTAACCTTTTCCCAGTTTTAGAGTTTGGCAGATTTTAGCTATATTAGGACAAGTCAAGCAATCATCACGCAATTCAAGCAAGCATGCAAAGAGTATATAGGCAGCGAAAATTAAAGCATGCAACTTGCAAGAAAGTTAAGGGAAGGGTTTGGAGGATTCAAACGCAATTGGAGACACGGATGTTTTTGGCGTGGTTCCGATAGGTGGTGCTATCGTACATCCACATTGATGGAGACTTCAACCCACGAAGGGTAACGGTTGCGCGAGTCCACGGAGGGCTCCACCAAAGAAGGGTCCATGAAGAAGCAACCTTGTCTATCCCACCATGGCCGTCGCCCACGAAGGACTTGCCTCACTAGCAGTAGATCTTCACGAAGTAGGCGATCTCCTTGCCCTTACAAACTCCTTGGTTCAACTCCACAATCTTGTCGGAGGCTCCCAAGTGACACCTAGCCAATCTAGGAGACACCACTCTCCAAGAAGTAACAAATGGTGCGTTGATGATGAACTCCTTCCTCTTGTGCTTCAAATGATAGTCTCCCCAACACCCAACTCTCTCTCATAGGATTTGGATCTGGTGGAAAGAGGGTTTGAGTGGAAAGCAACTTGGGGAAGGCTAGAGATCAAGATTCATATGGTAGGAATGGAATATCTTGGCCTCAACACATGAGTAGGTAGTTCTCTCTCAGAAATAGGATGCTGGAAGTGTAGGTTCAGTCTGATGGCTCTCTCCACGAATGAAGAGGAGGTGGAGGGGTATATATAGCCTCCACACAAAATCTAACCGTTACACACAATTTACCAAACTCGGTGGGACCGATTCAACAGACTCGGTCGGACCGATTTAGTAAACCTAGTGACCGTTAGTGATTTTCGGTGGGACCGACATGCAACTTGGTGAGACCGATTCGGTTAGGGTTAGGGCATAACATAATCTCGGTAAGACCGATTACACAAACTCGGTAAGACCGATTTTGGTAATAAGCTTTGCAGAGAGTTGGTCAGGTAAACTCGGTGGGACCGATTTTCTCTTTTCGGTGAGACCGAAATGTTACAAAAGGGAAACAGAGAGTTTACATTGCAATCTCAGTGGGACCGATCGCTCACTTCGGTTAGACCGAAACGTTACGAAGGGAAACAGAGATATTACTATCCCATCTCGGTGAGACCGAGATCCCTATCAGTAGGACTGATTTGCTTAGGGTTTGTGGCAGTGGCTGTGACGTTTGGAATCGGTGGCGCTGGATTGGAAGAATCGGTGTGACCGATTTTGGCTTTGGGTTTAGGTCATTTGTGGATGTGGGAAAGTAGCTGAGGGTTTTGGAGCATATCACAAAGCACATGAAGCAAGAGGCTCATTAAGAAACACCTCATCCCTCCTTGATAGTATTGGCTTTTCCTATAGACTCAATGTGATCATGGATCACTAAAATATAAAATGAAGAGTCTTGAGCCTTTGAGCTTGAGCCAATCCTTTATCCTTAGTATTTTGAGGGATCCACTTTCATCATCCATGCCATGCCATTCATTGAGCTTTCCTGAAATAATAGTCTTGGAATAGCATTAGCTCAATGAGCTCTATGTTGTTATGAATTACCAAAACCACCTAGGGATAGTTGCACTTTCAGTTTGGACAATTCATCCGTGAATTTCGGAGGAGGGGACTTATTTATAGATTCTGGGAGCTAGGAGAGTCCAAATGAGGCACGGTTTTTGCCCACACGATCGTGATCGAACGACCGAGAGCATGGTGGGGGTTTGGATGGGTTTTGGGCCACTTTGGAGGGGTGTTGGTATGCAAAGAGAGAGGGGTCTCGGGCTACGCGGTTAACCGTTGGAGTATCAAACGGACTCCAAATGGCACGAAACTTGACAGGCGGTCTACTGGTGGTGTACCAAGGCTGCTTGGCAAACCTCGGTCCATTCCGAGAAAGTTTAACACCCACTCACAACAAGAGACAAAATGGGAACGCCGGATGACATTGGAATGCCGGATTGCAAAACGAACAACGGGGAAAATGCTCGGATGCATGAGACGAACATGTATGCAAAGTGAGATGCACATGATGACATGGAAAAATGCAACACGCAAGCAAATGACATGGCAACAACGGCGAATAACTAGCAGACACCTGGCGCATTGGATCCGGGGTGTTACACTTAACCACTTGGGTATCCCTTGATTTTCACCCCAAGTGTTCCCTCTCCTCCTCAAAACCATCATTTCACCTCTAGTTCAATCCAAAATATTGCTTGGAATATATTTCTTAAATGAAAAATATTCATTTTGCCCTCCAAAACCCTAGCTAGCCCTTTGAGCTCCAAAGCAACCATATTTTTTCTTGCCCCAAAAATCCTGAGAAAAATCCAAATTATTCTTTGGACCCTAGGGAACCTTTCTGAGCAAAAATATTTCACCACACTTTGGAATATTTTGGCTACAGAAAATAAAGTCATTTCTGGACAGAAATGGTAGTTTCTACAGCAACTACCTTTTTACTAGCTCCATTGTAGCTGGTTCTTCCTGTGCCTATTTACCTTAGTAAGTGTAAGTAAAACCTCAAAGCTCAGCCCTTATCTCCTAGTGATTTGACCACAGTAACTCTCCAAAGTTACTGTCCAGAAACTTGTCAGCAGTACAAATTCATTTCTACTGCACCTGGATCCAAACCAAACCGTGGTAACACTTCAATCTACTAAGGACTACACGCCAGACATCTTGGTTAGCGCTTAGGGTGGCCACATGTCACGGTTCACGCGGTGACCGCGTTCGTCTGGGCGTGCTGGCATGCAAAACACGTGCTCTGCGTGCCGCCCAGCGCTCTGTTGAGTGCGTGCTCGCTGCCCAGCCGGCCAAAGCAGGCCACGCCTCGCCACCATCCTTGTCTCCACCCACTTAACCCCCCCTAGCGCTCGCCAATGTCGGAGCTCGTCGCAGCGAGCACGGGCACGGTCTGGCCAACGGCACAGTGCACGGTGCACTATGCTCGTCGCTTTCCCCCTCGCTCCTGTGCTCATCCGCGCCCGTGCACAGTTCCTGCGTGACCTCCATCGTCTTCTCCCTCTCTCTCTGGCGCCGTTCATCGCCGGGTGCCATGGACAGGTGTCCTCCGGCGGAGCCCGAACCCTCCTTGCTGCCCGCCTATATAAGCCGCCACCCCCAGCCTCTTGGAGCACCCGCGGCCACTCCCACATCCACCACGAGCCAGTAGAAGCCGCAGCTCGGCCGGGCAAGCCGCGGGCTGCCGTCCCGAAGCCGAGCTCACCGGCGATCCCCTCTGGATCGACCCCGCTGCTCCGACCCCTCCCAAGCCAAGGCGACCCTGCCAGGGCCTTCGCCACTCATCGGTGAGGCCAACCCACCCCGTTGGAGCCCCTGGAGCCACCCCAAGCCGCCGTCGTCTTCGTCTCCGGCAACCTCCGCCCTCTGCCTCCGCTTGAGAGGACGATTCCGACACCGTCCGGTCACCTCTAGCTACGCTACGGGTAAGGGTAGGTGCGCAACCTTCTCCTCCATGGACCCCCCCCCTCTCGTTTGACTCCAAGAATCCTCATCACCGGCATGTGCTTCGGTGAAGCGCCGCCACCCTCTGTTTCCCTCTCCCCTCCCTCTGGCCTGACTAGCAGAGCCCGCTAGTCAGCCACTCATTACGCGCGTGAAGCGGTATGAGTGGTGGCGCCCCGGGTGTTTACGCCATCAACGTCACCCCCCCCCAGTCTGTTTAATATTTATTTCAAATTCATTTAAATCCAGGAAACTTCTAATGGCCATAACTTTTTATCTATAAGTCCAAATGCATTGATTCTTTTTGCATTGTGGTCTTTGTCCAAAAATCAAACAACACCCAAAAGATGGGATTTTCCTTGCTGTCTAGATTTTTGGTAATTTTCAGAAGGTTTCTTGATGTTTTCTTTTCGTGGTTTTGATTATTTTTAGAAGAGCCAGCTTGTCTTGAGGATCACCGGGAGCTTTGTGAACCTCATCAACACTAAGGCAAGCCACAGCAACATTTTCATAGTGCCACTTCAATATTTGTGATTTTCCTACTTGAACTTATGAATATTTATGCATTTACAATTAGTTATATAACGATTATATTTTGTTAGATGCTTGTCATGTTAAAATGCTTGAATTACAGAAAGTTTGAAGTAAATCTTGTTGATAAGCAAAGAAGAACTTGGTTACAAGTAATGAATAAATGATATGGTCATGGAGTTCAATAATTAGTTTAATTATTATCCTTGCATGATGAAAAATGATGAGATGGCTAGAAATGATTCTAGTTTAAGTGAGGTGTGATCTTAACAAGAGAAGTAGCATGAGTTCATGATGGCTCCATGGGAGCGTGGTTGATTCAGTTATTTGCATGGTTATGTGATGCATGTGTTAAGTGATGCATAGCATGGCATTATGACACCGGTTATTTTCACATTAAGTTGAACCTGATAAGTAACTCAACTTGAATATGTTGTTGACCGGGTCATTGTGCCGCTGAAACGAGTCTTTCCCAGTGCAACCACATTTGCCGGTATGGGACGACCTTAATGCGTTTCATTGTCTTGCCTCTGGTCGGTGCCTCCATTTAGGGAAGGTTATGGGCGTGTTGTACCCTGGCCCGGTAGGCAGGCATAACCTTGTGAGCCCATTGTTAAGTTATGTTTTGGTACCGGGTCCCAGAGTGGATCGTGGCCACGACGGTGGTCGAGGTGTCTGGAGGTAGACACGGGGCCACCAAGGACTAGCCCGATGGGGACTGAGTCGGAATGGCCGGGAGAGTGTCATGACAATGAAATGGTTTCGTTGGAATGTCGTTGGTCCACCCGAATGGGAGTGCGAGGCCATGGGTTCCATAGTGTAGTTGCTACCTACGCTATAGAGAATAATGATTACCATGAAGCTTGTCATCATGATTTTAATTTTCACTCTCATGATTGTTATTTTGTTGAGTTTGCTCTCACTACTATTGATGATAAGAAATTTGCTTATGTGGAGAGTAATAAATTTTCTACGCTTTTGTGACATGAAAAGAATGCTTTGTGTGATGGTTATATTGTTGAGTTTCTTCATGATTCTACTGAAAATTATTATGGGGGAGGAACTTATGCTTGCAGGAATTGCAATAATATCAAGTTTCCTCTCTATGTGTTGAAAATCTTGAAGTTGTGCTTGTTTTGCCTTCTTATGCTAGTTGATTCTTGTTCCCATAAATTGTTTGATCACAAAATCCCTATGCATAGGAAGTGGGTTAGACTTAAATGTGCTTGCCATGTGCTTCATGATGCTCTCTTTGTGTTTCAGTTCTTATCTTTTATGCGAGCATCATTGAAATCATCATGCCTAGCTAAAAGGCATTAAAGAAAAGCGCTTGTTGAGAGACAATCCAACACTTTTACCTACTGTTTTTGTGTGTTCACATGATTAGGCTACCGTATAGATTTTGTTTCAATAAAGTGCCAAGTAAAGCCTTTGGGATAGTGTGGATGTTAGTTGACTTGATTCTGTGTAAGAACAGAAACTTTTGCGCCCACTCCAGGAATTTGTAAAATTCACTGGAACATGCTTTTGATCTGATTTTTTACAGGTGATAGATATACAAATTCCCTATGTTTCCCTAATTGTTCAGAATTTTTGCAGTAGCTAAAGTATGGTTGGAGTACAGATTACTTCAGAGTGTTCTGTTTTTGACAGATTCTATTTTCAATGCATAGTTTGCTTGGTTCCTAGTTTCTATGGCTTATGTTGTTCAATATAAATTGTGGAAATGATATGCTATAGTAGGCATTGTGTGGAAACAGTTATGAATCTTGTCTTTGACAGTACCAATGCGAAATGGTTTGCTCTTTATCATACTAACCTATGTCACGAAGTTATGTTAAGTTTTGTGTGATTGAAGTTTTCAAGTTTTGGGTGAGATTTTGTTATGAGGAGAATAAGGAGTGAGAAGACCCTAAGCTTGGGGAATTCCAGGGCACCCCAAGGTAATATTCAAGGAAGATCCAAGCAACTAAGCTTGGGGGTGCCCCGGAAGGCATCCCCTCTTTCGTCTCCAACATTATCGGTAACCTCACTTGGAACCATGTTTTCATTCGTCACATGATATGTGTTTTACTTGGAGCGTCAATTTATTTTGTTAGGATTTGCTTTTTGTTATTTATAATAATGTTTTGCATCTTTTATTTCAATAAAAGTTGCAATGATAGCCTTGCCATGCTTATTTTGCAAGTCTACATGTTGCTATTTCAAAACAAAAAGTTTATTGCTATTGAAAAAATGCTCTTAAAAAGTCAGAATGTGACAAAATGTTGAATCTTTTTGAAAAATAAGCTCTGATAAATTTTCCGTAGTGTGCTAAATTTTCAGAATATTTGGAGTTAGATAAGTATGAATACTCTTGCATTCTTTAGAGACTATCCTGTTTTGGCAGATTGCTATTATGTTTGCATTGTTTGCATATGGTTGCTTGTTTAATTATTCTACTTGAGGATAGGAGTATTAAAAATGCAGAGGAATTTAGTATGCAAGATTAAATATTAATTTTAGTGACTTGCTACAGTAGAGAATGATAAGGTTTTTGCACTAATTTATACTAACTTATCTCATGAGTTCTTTTTGAGTTTTGTGTGGATGAAGTTTTTGAGATTTAGGGAAACTGTGATATGAGAGGAATGAAGAAGACACAAGAGCTCAATCTTTGGGATGCCCAAGGCATCCCAAGTTAATATTACAAGAAGTCTCAAGTATCTAAGCTTGGGGATGCCCCGGTAGGCATCCCACCTTTCTTCCTCAACAATTATCGGTTAGTATCGGTTGAGCCTAAGTTTTTACTTCTTCACATCAGTTGTGCTATTCTTGGAATGCCATTTTATTTTGTTTTTCTTGTTGTTTTAATAAAATACTTAAATATGAAAGTTTTTAAATAAGAGAGAGTCCACAATTAGCTACCTATTTACTTAACTACTCGCTTGATTTTCACTTATATCTTTTTTTTTGGAGTAGCTTGTCATTTACTCTTGTGCTTCACTTATATCCTATGAGTAAATTGTTGAATGAATTGAATATCATGAAGTTGAAATTATATCATGCCTAGTGGTAGCTTCACATTGTGTTTAGAAAGTGAATTTTTTTGAAGCTTGACAATCACAATATTGGTCATACAAGCAATTCATGAATGATTAGTAGAAGGAAGAGAACTTTCACGTGCAAATATATTATCTTGGACATCTTCTATGATTGTGAATACCCATTAATTATTCTCAAACTTTAGGAAATTAGTTGAAGTTGGACAAGGAAGACAATGTATTGAGTTATGGTTGTGTATATTTGCATAGAAGTTATATTGTCATGGATCCTCCAACATGTTGTGCTTGCCTAAGATCTTTTGCTAGCCAAAAATTTCGTACTAAGTAGAGATACTACTTGTGCATCCAAAAACCCTTGAACCCAGTTTCTTGCCATGAGTGTCCACCATACCTACCTATTGATTGAATAAGATCCTTCAAGTAAGTTGTCATCGGTGAAAGCAATAATAATTGCTCCTAAATATGTTTGATATTTTATTGTAAGGGAAAATTGAGCGTTGTATGATCTTGGGATGGCAAAGTAATAAAAGCGACGGAGTGCATAATAAAAGTTGCTATCATAAGGGGCAATATAACTAATGTTCTTTTGCATTAAGAGCTTGGGCATCCAAATAAAAGGCGCATGGCAATCTCTGCTTCCCTCTGCGAAGGGCCTATCTTTTACTTTTCAGTATTTACTTTTATGCAAAGAGTCAATAGTATAAATTCTCTTTTCAACCTAAATTATTCTCTAGTTGGCAAGCATCATGTGGTTGGGAAATATCTAGGCACATATGACGAGTCAAATATATTTGATCATGATTTATTACTGTTGACAAATATCTTTGTGATAAATGAGTTGGGAGGCGAAATATTAAGCCCCTATCTTTCTCTGTGTTCGATGGATGCCATTTGTTCTAAGTATATGCTTTGAGTAGTAGCAATCATGGAAGACTATATGATGATTGATTATGTAGATCTCTTACTTAGTCTTTCTTGAATAAGTTGAATTGCAATTGCTTGGTGACTGAGAACATAGGTTATTGAGTTTCAAGAGAATTCATTGTTTGAACCTTTACATGTGGATTGGTTGCTACTTTAACATGAGAGGTTTTATAAGAAAGAATGGTTGTTATGATTCTAGGAAAAGTGATTGAAATTATCATTGATCAAACTTATGCACTTTGCTAGCATTCACACTTCAGAAATTATTTCTTTTATCATTTACCTACTTGAGGACGAGTAGGAATTAAACTTGGGGATGCTGATACGTCTCCAACGTATCTATAATTTATGAAGTATTCATGCTCTTATATTATCATTCTTGGATGTTTTACAATCATTTTATAGCAACTTTATAGCATTCTTGGGACTAACCTATTGACATAGTGCCCAGTGCCAGTTGCAGTTTTTTGCTTTTTTTTACATCACAGGAAATCAATATCAAACAGAGTCCGAACGCAGCGAAATTTTTTGGAGAATTTTTTTTGGGACCGGAACACCCAGCATGGGCTAGAGAAGTACCAGAGGGGTGCCCCAATGGGGGCACAAGCCACCTGGGCACGCTTGGGGGCCCAGGCGCGCCCTGGTGGGTTGTGCCCACCTCGATGGCCTACTGCACCGCCTCTTTGCCCTATAAATCGTAGAATAGTCCAAAAACTCTTAGGGTAACCCTAGATTGGAAGTTCCGCCACCGCAAGCCTCTATATCCATGAAACCTAGACCTCGTTCCGGCACCCTGCCGGAGGGGGAAATCATCACTAGTGGCCATCTTCATCATCCCGGCGGCCACCATGATGAGGAGGGAGTAGTCCACCCTCGGGGCTGAGGGTTTGTACCAGTAGCTATGTGTTTAATCTCTCTCTCTCTCTCTTTCTCTCTCTCTCTCATGTTCTTGATGGCACGATCTTGATGTATCAGGGGCTTTGTTAATATAGTTGGATCATATGGTTTTTCTCCCTCACTATCTTGTTGTGATGAATTGAGTTTTCCCTTTGAGATTTCATTCTTATCGGATTGAATACTTTTATGGATTTCAGAGCACTTGACCTATGTTTAACATATGAATACCTGTGGTGACAATGGGGTATTATATTGATTCACTTGATATGTGTTTTGGAACTTAACTCGCGGATTCCCAAGTTGACATTGGGGTAATCTATGCATAGGGGTTGATGCATGTTCTCATCTTTGTTTCTCCGGTAGAAATCTTGGGGCACTCTTTGAGGTTCTTGTGTGTTGGATTGAGTATTATGAATCTGAAATTGTTTGATGCATATTGTACAATCAACTCACGGATACTTGCAGTGACATTGGAGTATCTAGGTGACATTAGAGTTGGTTGATGTGTATCATATGGTGTTATTTTAGTACGAACTCTTGGTTAGATTGATCGGAAAGAATAGCTTTGTGTTATTCTAGTACGAACACTAGGATAGATTGATCGGAAAGAATAGCTTTTGAGGTGGTTTCGTACTCTACAAATAATTTCTTCTTATGTTCTCCTCTAGATAGGAACTTTGAAGTGATTCTTCATTGCACTTTGAGGGATGGTTATATGATCCAATTATATTAGCACTGTTGAGAGATTGCACTAGCGAAAGTACGGACCCTAGGCCTCATTTTCAAGCATTGCAATACCGTTTGTGCTCACTTTTGTTACTTGCTACCTTCTTGGTTTTTTATTGTTCCTATTACAAAAATCAATATCTACTATCGTTACTACACTTTCATTACCATCTCTTCGCCGAACTACTGCACCTATATAAATTACCATTGTATTTGGTGTGTTGGGGCACAAGAGACTCTTTGTTATTTGGTTGCAGGGTTATTTGCGAGAGACTATCTTCATCCTATGCCTCCCACAGATTGATAAACCTTAGGTCATCCACTTGAGGGAAAATTGCTATTGTCCTACAAAACTATGCATTTGGAGGCCCAACACGTGTATACAAGAATAAAGTTGCATAGTAGACATCAGCGCTTGGCCCCCCTGGCGCGCCCCAGTGTCTTGTGCCCTACTCCTCACCTTCTGGTCCTTCCACGAAGCTTCGGGGGTCTCTTTTGTTCCAAAAAATTGTCAAAAAGTTTCAGCTCATTTGGAGAACTTTCATTTCCGCATAAAAAACAACACCACAGTAGTTCTGGTGAAAACAATGTCAGTCCGGGTTAGTTCCATGCAAATCATACCAAAACCATATAAAATTATTGTAAACATGGCATGAATACTTCATAAACTATAGATACGTTGGATACGTATCAACATCCCCAAGCTTAATTCCTACTCGTTCTCGAGTAGGTAAATGATAAAAGAAATAATTTATGAAGTGTGAATGCTAGCATAGTGCATAAGTTTGACCAATAATAATTTCAATCACTTCTCCTAGCATCATAACAACTACTCTTTCTCATAAAACTCCTCATGACAAAGTAGCAACCAGTTCACATGTTAAGGTCCAAACAATGAATTCTCTTGAAACTCAACAACCTATATTCTTAGTCACCAAACAACTGCAATTCAACTTATTCAACAGAGTCTAAGTAAGAGCTCCACATACTCTATCATCATATAGTCTTCCATGATTGCTACTACTCAAAGCATATTCTTAGAACAAATGGCATCCATCGAACACAATGAAAGATAGGGGCTTTATATTTGGCCACCCAACTCATTTATCATAGAGATAATTGTCAACAATAATAAATCATGATCAAATATATTTGATTGGTCATATGTGCCTAGATCTTTCCCCACCACATGATGCTTGCTAACTAGATAATAATTGAGGTTGAATGAGGATGTATACTATTGACTCTTTGCATAAAAGTAAATACTGAAATGGAAAAGATAGGCCCTTCGCAGAGGGAAGCAGAGGTTGTCATGCGCTTTTTATTTGGATGCCCAAGCTCTTAATGCAAAGGAACGTCACGTTATATTGCCCCTTATGATAGCAACCTTTGTTATTTAGTCCATCGATTTTATTACTTTGCCATCACAAGTTCGTATAACGCTAAATTTTCCCTTACAATAAAAGATCAAACATATTTAGGAGCAATTTTTATTGCTTTATGCACCGATGATAACTTACTTGATGGATCTTATTCAATCCATAGGTAGGTATGGTGGACGCTCATGGCAAGAAACTGGGTTTAAGGGGTTTTTGGATGCACAAGTAGTATCTCTACTTGGTACGAATTTTTGGCTAGCAAAAGATCCTAGGCAAACACCACATGTTGGAGGATCCATGACAATATAACTTCTATGCAAATATACACAACCATAACTCATTACGTTGTCTTCCTTGTTCAACTTCAACTAATTTGCTCAAGTTTGAAAATAATTAATGGGTATTCACAATCATAGAAGATGACCAAGATAATATATTTGTATGTGAAAGTTCTCTTCCTTATAGTAATAATTCAGGAATTGCTTGTATGACCAGTATTGTGATTGTCAAGCTTCAAAAGATTTCACTTTCTAAACCCAATGTGAAGCTACCACTAGGTATGATATGAACATATAATTTAAACTTCATTACATTCAATTTATTCAACAATTTACTCATAGGATATAAGTGAAGCACGAGAGTAATGTCAAACTACACCAAAAAGATATAAGTGAAGATCATGCGAGTAGTTAAGTAAATGGGTAGCTAATTGAGGACTCTCTATTATTTAAAACTTTAAGATCTAAGTATTTTATAAAGACAGCAAGAAAAACAAAAATAAAATGACATTCCAAGGATAGCACACATCATGTGAAGAAGCAAAAACTTAGGTTCAACTGATACTAACCGATAATTGTTGAAGAAGAAAGGTGGGATGCCTACCGGGGCATCCCCAAGCTTAGATGCTTGAGACTTCTTGGAATATTAACTTGGAATGCCTTGGGAATCCCCAAGATGGAGCTCTTGTGTCTTCCTCATTCTTCTCATAACACGGTTTCCCTAATTCTTGAAAACTTCATCCACACAAAACTCAACAAGAACTCGTAAGATACATTAGTATAAATCAATGCAATAACCTTATCATTCTCTATTGTAGAAAATCACTAAAATTATTATTCAACATTTAATACTAAATGCCTCTGCATATTTAATACTCCTATCCTCAAATAGAATCATTAAACAAGCAAACAATGCAAACATAACAGCAATCTGTCTAAACAGAACAGTCTGTAAAGAGTGCAATATTCATCATACTTTCCTAACTTCAAAAATTCTAAAAAATTTCCACACTGTGGAAAATTTATTATAGCTTACTATGCAAAAAGTTTCAACATTTTATCACATTCTAACTTTTCTAGAGAACTTTTGCAATAGCCACAGGTAGACTCGCAAAATAAGCATGGCAAAGGCTATACTCGGCATTTTTATTGAAATAAAAGATGCAAAACATTATTATAAATAACAGAAATAAAATCATAACAAAATAAAATGACACTTCAAGGAAAACACATATCATGTGACGAATAAAAATATAGCCTCAAGTAAGGTTACCGATAATGTTGGAGACGAAAGAGGGGATGCCTTCCGGGGCATCCCCAAGCTTAGTTGCTTGGATCTTCCTTGAATATTACCTTGGGAGTGTCTTGGGCATCCCAAAGCTTAGGATGTTGTCACTCCTTATTTTCCTCTTATCGATACCTCACCCAAAACTTGAGAACTTCAATCACACAAAACTTAACGGAACTTCGTGAGATAGGTTAGTATGATAAAGAGCAAACCAGTCACTTTGGTACTGTCAAAGACAAGATTCATAATTGTTCTCACACAATGCCTACTGTATCCTATCATTTCCGCAATTTATTTTGAGCAATATAAGCCACAGAAACTAGGAAACAAGCAAACTATGCATTGAAAACAGAATCTGTAAAAAACAGATCAGTCTGAAGTAATCTGTACTCCAACCGTACTTATGTAACTCCAAAAAATCTGAAAAATTAGGACAACATAGACAATTTGTATATATATAACATTTAAAAATTTCAGATCAAAAACACATTCCAGTGAATTTTCAAAATTACTGGACTGAGCGCAAAAGTTTCTACTTTTGCACAGATTCAAGTCAACTATCATCCACACTATCCCAAAGGCTTTACTTGACACTTTATTGAAACAAAAGCGATAAAACATGATTACTACGGTAGAATAATCATGTGAACACACAAAAACAGTAGGTAAAAGTGTTGGATTTTCTCCCAACAAGCGCTTTTCTTTAATGCCTTTTTAGCTAGGCATGCTGATTTCAATGATGCTCACTTAAAAGATAAGAATTGCAACACAAAGAGAGCATCATGAAGCATATGACTAGCACATTTAAGTCTAACCCACTTCCTATGCATAGGGTTTTTGTGAGAAAATAATTTATGGGAGCAAGAATCAACTAGCATAGGAAGGTAAAACAAGTGCAACTCCAAGATTTTCAACACATAGAGAGGAAACTTGATATTATTGCGATATGTAGAAGCATATGTTCCTCCCTCATAGTAATTCTCAGTAGCATCATGAATGAATTCAACAATATAACTATCACATAAAGCATTCTTTTCATGATCCACAAGCATAGAAATTTTATTACTCTCCACATAAGCAAATTTATTCTCATGAATAGTAGTGGGAGCAAAGTCAACAAAATAACTATCATGTGATTGAAAATTAAAATCATGATGACAAGTTTCATGGTTATCATTATTCTTTATAGCATACATGTCATCACCATAATCATCATAGATAGCAACTTTGTTCCCATATTCAACTGAAACCTCTTCCAAAATAGTGGATTCATCACTAAATAATGTCATGACTTCTCCAAATCCACTTTCATCATTGTAATCATCATAAATAGGAGGAACGCTACCATTATAACAAATTTGCACATAAAAACTTGGGCAATAAAAATATTATCTTCATCAAAGATAGCATCCCCAAGCATATGGCTTTGCAAATCACTAGCATCATGGATATTCAAGGAATTCATACTAGCGACATTGCAACCATGCTCATCATTCAAATATTTTATGCCACACATTTTATAGAATTCTTCTTCTATCAATTGAGTACAATTTTCCTTTCCATCATTTTCACGAAAGACATTATAAAGATGAATAATATGATGCAACCTCAATTCCATTTTTTGTAGTTTTCTTTTTATAAACCAAACTAGTGATAAAACAAGAAACTAGAAGATTCAATTACAAGATCTAAAGACCTTCAAGCACTCACCTCCCCGGCAATGGCACCAGAAAAGATCTTGATGTCTACTATGCAACTTTATTCTTGTAGACTTGAGTTGGGCCTCCAAGCGCAGAGTTTCGTAGGCAGTAGCAATTTTCCTCAAGTGCATGACCTAAGGTTTATCAATCCATGGGAGGCGTAGGAGGAAGATGGTCTCTCTCAAACAACCCTTCAGTCAAATACAAGAAATCTCTTGTGTCCCCAACACACCCAATACAATGACAATTTGTATAGGTGCACTAGTTCGGCGAAGAGATGGTGATATAAGTGTAATATGGATGATAGAAATATATTTTTATAATCTGAAAATAAAAAAACAGCAAGGTAGAAAACGATAAAAGTGAGCACAAATGATATTGCAATGCTTGATAATGAGGCCTAGGGTCTGTACTTTCGCTAGTGCAATCTCTCAACAATGCTAATCTAATTGGATCATATAACCATCACTCAACATGTGATGAAGAATCACACCAAAGTTCTTATCTAGCAGAGAACATTAGAAGAAATTGTTTGTAGGGTACGAAACCACCTCAAAGCTATTCTTTTTGTTTGATTTATTCAAGAGTTCGTACTAAAATAACACAATATGATACACATCCACAAACTCTAATGTCACCTAGATACTCCAATGTCACCGCTAGTATCCGTGAGTTGATTATACGATATGCATCAAACAATTTCAGATTCATAATACTCAATCCAATACAAAGAAACTTAAAGAGTGCCCCAAGATTTCTACCAGAGAAATAGAGACGAGAACATGCATCAACCCCTATGCATAGATTACCCCAATGTCACCTCGAGAATCCGCAAGTTGAGTGCCAAAACACATATCAAGTGAATCAATATGATACCCCATTGTCACCACGAGTATTCATATGCTAGACATACATCAAGTGCTCTCAAATCCATAAAAGTATTCAATCTGATTAAACAAAATCTCAAAGGGAAAACTCAATTCATCACAACAAGATAGAGAGGGAAAAACACCATATGATCCAACTATATTAACAAAGACCACGATACATCAAGATCGTGCCATCTCAAGAACACGAGAGAGAGAGAGAGAGAGAGAGAGAGAGAGCGAGAGAGATTAAACACATAGTCACTAGTACAAACCCTCAGCCCCAAATGTGGATTACTCCCTCCTCATCATGGTGGCCGCCGGGATGATGAAGATGGCCACCGCTGATGATCTCCCCCTTCGGCAGGGTGCCAGAATGGGGTCTAGATTGGTTTTCGTGGATACACAGGCTTGCGGCGGAGGAACTTCCGATCTAGGGTTATTTCTGATGGTTTCTCTATTTATAGGATTTTTTGGTGTTGGTTTCACGCGAAGATGGGCCTCAAGATGAGCACAACCCACCGGGGTGCGCCTGGGCCCCCTGGCATGCCCCGGTGTCTTCTGCCCTACTCCTTCACCTTCTGGTCCTTCCAAGAAGCTTCGGGGGTCTCTTTTGTTCCAAAAAAATCATCAAAAAGTTTCAGCTCATTTGGGTAACTTTCATTTCTGCAGAAAAAACAACACCACGGTAGTTCTGCTGAAAACAGCGCCAGTCCGGGTTAGTTCCATGCAAATCATACCAAAACCATATAAAATTATTGTAAACATGGCATGAATACTTCATAAATTATAGATGCGTTGGAGATGTATTAGCTTCTTGTGATGTGTATTACTGAGAGGGCTGATACGTCTCCATCGTATCTACTTTTCCAAACTCTTTTTCCCTTGTTTTGGGCTCTAATTTGCATGATTTGAACGGAACTAACCCGGACTGATGTTGTTTTTAGGAGAATTGCCATGGTGTTATTTTTGTGCAGAAATAAAAGTTCTCAAATTGTCCTAAAAGTTTATGGAGAATATTTTTGGAATATATAAAAAATACTGGCGAAAGAATCAACTAGAGGGGACCCACCAGGTGACCACAAGGGTGGGGGCCCTACCCCTGGGCGCGCGCCCCTAGCTTGTGGGTCCCCTGGACCACCACCGACCTCAACTCCAACTCCATATAACCCTATTTGGGGATAACAAAATCATAAAGAAGGATTCATCACGTTTTACGATACAGAGCCGCCACCACCTCCTGTTCTTCATCAAGAGGGCTGATCTGGAGTCCCTTGGGGCTCCGGAGAGGGGTATTCGTTGCTATCATCATCACCAACCTTCCTCCATCACAAATTTCATGATGCTCACCACCCTGCGTGAGTAATTCCATCGTAGGCTTGCTGGACGGTGATGGGTTGGATGAGATTTATCATGTAATCGAGTTAGTTTTGTTAGAGTTTGATCCCTAGTATCCACTATGTTCTGAGATTGATGTTGCTATGACTTTGTTATGCTTAATGCTTGTCACTAGGGCCTGAGTTCCATGATTTTAGATCTGAACCTATTATGCTTTCATGAGTATATTTGTGTTCTTGATCCGATCTTACAAGTTGTAGACACCTATTATGAGTTATGATCCGCCTACCCCAAGGTGATAATAATCGTAGTTTGAGGAGTTCATGTATTCATGATACGTCTCCAACGTATCTACTTTTCCAAACACTTTTGCCCTTGTTTTGGACTCTAACTTGCATGATTTGAACGGAACTAACCAGACTGACGCAGTTTTCAGCAGAACTGCAATGGTGTTATTTTTGTGTAGAAATAAAAGTTCTCAGAATGACCTAAAAATCCACGGAAACATGTTTTGGAATTAATGAAAAATATTGGCGAAAGAATCAGCAGCCCACACCCTGTCCACGAGGGTGCAGGACACGCCCCTGCCTCATGGGCCCCCTGGGAGTCCACCGACCTCAACCCCAACTCCATATATTCACTTTCGAGGAGAAAAAATAAGTGTCGGTGTCAAAATCGGCGGACCTCGGGTAGGGGGTCCCGAACTGTGCGTCTAGGCGGATGGTAACAGGAGACAAGGGACACGATGTTTTACCCAGGTTCGGGCCCTCTTGATGGAGGTAAAACCCTACGTCCTGCTTGATTAATATTGATGATGTGTGTTACAAGAGTGGATCTACCACGAGATCAAGGAGGCTAAACCCTAGAAGCTAGCCTATGGTATGATTGTTGTTCGTCCTATGGACTAAAGCCATCCGATTTATATAGACATCGGAGAGGGGTAGGGTTACACAGAGTCGGTTACAATGGTAGGAAATCTACATATCCGTATCGCCAAGCTTGCCTTCCACGCCAAGGAAAGTCCCATCCGGACACGGGACGAAGTCTTCAATCTTGTATCTTCATAGTCTTGGAGTCTGTCTGATCATGATAGTTCGGCTATCCGGATACCCCCTAGTACGGAACTCCCTCAGAAGCCCCTGAACCAGGCTTCAATGACGACGATTCCGGCGCGCATGTTGTCTTCGGCATTGCAAGGCAGGTTCTTCCTCCGAATAATTTATAGAAGATTGTGAGCACCAGGATAGTGTCCGGCTCTGCAAAAATAAATTCCACGTACCACCGTAGAGAGAATAATATTACACAAGTTCAATCTGCTGACGTATTTTGTGGCGTGACATCACACCACTACCAAGCCTTTACCCAAATTGTTTTTATTGTTCCACCTCCGCGCGTTTAGCGAAGCGGTTTCCTTGGCACGTCTTGTCGAAGCAGAGATCGTGTTCCCCTTATTCCGGGATTCCCATCAATACGGACGTGGGTAACCCAACCGCATCATTGATTGTAACACTTGGGAGATAAGCGAGTTTTACCAGGCCGGTGGGGACACATGTTTTTGTTCGCCCATATAAGGGGATAAAGATCCAACCCTTTTACCTGCGCCTTCTTCCTCCTTGGCTTATCCATCTCCGCGAACTCGAGCTCCAGCGCCCAAGTCCGCACTTCTCACCTCAACCTTCTCCAACTATGTCCGGAGCAGGAGGCAAGTGGATGGCCTCCTCCGTCACGGAGGGGCAGATCCAGAAGCTGTGCGACGCCGGATATTTCTCCAGCGACATCGCGCACCGTCTCCCCGACGAGGGAGAGCTCATCACCACCCCCAGGCCCCATGAGAGGGTAGTATTTCTTCCCCATTTCCTCCGTGGACTGGGCTTCCCACTTCATCCCTTTGTCCGGGGGCTCATGTTCTACCACGGCCTAGATTTCCATGATCTGGCCCCGAATTTCATCCTCGACATCTCGGCGTTTATCGTCGTGTGCGAGGCCTTCCTCTGCATCCAGCCCCACTTCGGCTTGTGGCTCAAGACCTTCAGTGTCAAGCCGAAGGTTGTGAAAGGCAGCCAAGCGGAGTGCGGAGGCGCCATGGTGGGCAGGGTGTCCCACGTTACGTGGATGGAGGGCACTTTCGTGGAAACCATCAAGGGGTGGCAATCGGGGTGGTTCTACATCACCGAGCTGCGTGACCCTGATTGGGCAGCGGCCCCCGAATTCAGATCCGGCATCCCTACACGGCTCACCTCCTGGAAAGAGAGTGTCCGGATCTGGGGGGATTCGGAGGAGCTGACCGGACTCCAAGCCTGTATCCAGAAGCTGGTGGACAAGAAGCTCAAGCTTGTCAACGTAGTCTAGGTGATGCTCATCCACCGGATTCTCCCGTGCCAACGATGGGGCTTCAACATGTGGGAGTTCGATCCGGCGCAGCACCAGACCCTGAGCGGGCTCTTCGACACTACGTACGAAGATGTCTGGAAGGTGTTGTTCAAGGGCACCAAGGCTCCCGCATCCGCTACGGAAGATCGCGGATTCCGCTCGCAGCGTCCAGCTGACGAGGTAAGTGATTGCACCACTTGTTTTCCATAGTTTGACTCTATGCGGGATCGAAACTCCCTTTACCTTTGACAGGAATGGCTGGCGAAGGCCGAACGGACTATCTGTCCGGCCCCATTGCCAGAGGACCCAGCGGACGCCCGCCTAACGGGGCTGCTGGCTCCGGCACCCCACGTGGTGCCGGAGAAGAAGGCCAAGAAGAAGGCCACGGGGACTCGGAAGAGTTTCCGTTTTCAGGTGCTATCGGATGATGAATCCGAGGCCGACTCCTCCCACCAAAGCGAGGAGGAGAAGAAGAAAGCCTCTCACCCAGCGGGGGGAGGGAAGAAAAGGAAGGCCTCCCCAACAAGGGAGGCCGAAGGGTCCAAGAAGGGAAAAACTCTTCCCCCGGACTGCTCCGCCAACGCCAGTGATGACGACGAGGACTGGCCTCCAAGGGCCAAGCCCCTGGCAAGATCGTAAGTATCCGGACTCCCGAATAACTTCAAGGTTTTTATTTTTCACCACATAATGTCTTTCTAATGCCGCATACAACCCTGCAGTCCGCCTAAGGATGATCTTCCCGCTTTGTCGAGCGGTTCCTTAGGTGCGTTGGATATGGATCTCTTCCGACGGCCTCCACCCCCCGTGATGCGGATGATGCCGGGGTGGGATCCCAGGAAGGGACCCACCAGGAGGAGAGGGCCCCAGAGGTGTCGCACGACAACCTCCCGGACTTTGCAGCGGACTCGGCCCCGGAACCCATAGTGGCTCCAGAGTCCGGCGGGCGACCCCTTTGCAAGAAGGGCAAGACCGTGATGCTAGCTGCGTCCGTCCAACCGGAGGTGCCGGATAATTTGCTGGAGGTGCTCAATGGCGCCTCCATCAAAGAGGAACACCGCACTGTTATGAGTGCGGTGATTCAGAAGGTGCAGCTCGCCAAGAGCGGGCTGACCGAAGCCTGCAGCAGCCTTCTAACAGGCTCTGAGGTAAGTATTTCAATATGTATAAAATGGTACCGCATAGACAGTAGGCCCTGATGCTCGGTTTGGTATTCGGAAAGAAAAGACGGACTGAGGATCTAAAAAGATATACGCAGGAGTCATAAAAAATATGTCAATATGGGATTGCAGGTTGCGCTGCTGACCTCTGCCGCACTGACTGCGGAGGTCAATACTTTGAAGGAAAATCTTGAGCGGTCCGAGAACGAGCTCGACCGTGCCAAGAAGCAGCTCGAGGACAAGGAAGGTGAGTAACACCTTATTAAAATTGTACCTTACAGAAAAGGATTTTGGTTGCAAAAAGAATGACAAGGATAACGTGGGTATTGCAGGGGCCACTAACGAGGTGGCGACCCTGAAAGAGGCGGTGGCCGCGGCCGAACAAAATGCGGCCGCAGAGCGCACCGAGCGAGAGAAACAGGAGGCGCGGGTGGCGAAGGTACAGCAAGAGCTCCAGGATCTCGTGAAAAAACATGAGAGCCTGGAGCGTGACTCGAAGACTCGAGAGTCTGAGCTTGCAACGGCTCTTGAGAGTGCCAAAGCCGCTAAGGCCGAAGCCTACAAGGCCCTCCAGGATATTGAGGCGGTGAAGAAAATAGCAGCGGGTAAGGCATTTTCATGCAAAGTAAGCATGTGAGAGTTAATTACCTGTTGCTTACCCGAATTCAGAGCTCTCCAGGAGTGTTCGCAAATCTTCCTCGTAGCGTGTCTGATGCTGCCGCATTCTACCGGGCCGAGGAGGGGAGCTCGACGGAGAAGGTCTTCTGGTCTCAGTATGCTGAGGCTGGACATCCGGTGCCCCTTAGCGACCAGCTGAAGCAGCTGGTCGAGCTCCACAAGGCGGCCGAACAGGCCATGAAGGGCCTCATAGTTCGGCTGTGGCCTAAGGAGGCCATGCCTGGGAGCTACTTCGGCCTGGTGCGGCGGCTGGTGGATGCGTGCTCGTGGGTTGAAGTCATCAAGCACTCCGCCTGTATTGAGGGTACCCGTCGGGCCCTTGCCCGCGCGAAGGTGCATTGGGGCAAGATGGATGCCCAGAAGCTTGTGACGGACCCGCCACCAGAGGGCAAGGAGCATCGCACGCCCGAGATGTATTATAAGTGTGCTAAAGGGCGCCCGCACTATTGCGGGGGAGTGCTCCAAAGATGTAATTTTTGAGTAGACTCGCATTGTGTTATCCTGTGCGTTGAAAACTTAGTTCATATGCGCTAAGCAACGCTTGTTAATTTAAAATATTACCTTTTGTGCGGCTGTTTATCAAATCTGAGAGATGGCAAGTCGTCGGCTTCAGCCCCCATGCCACGAGTGCTAGGGTGTTCGGGATAAACTTGAGCACTCTTGTTCCCATTTTTGGGTCCATCTAGGGAGGTGCTCAACACAGCGAACAAGGCAACCGGACTTATAATGCTTGAACACTCTCACTTAGCCATAGAATTCTATAATTTTAAATTTCAGCAAAGCCCCTAGTCTTCGGAAGGTCGAATTTGGGGCGCTATCCACGCCTGGGCCGGACATGGTCCGGCTCCTCGCCCTAAGCGGCATAAGTCTTTAAGGACTCGCAAAAACCTCTCGAACAGCGACCGGCTCTCGCCTCATCATGACGGTCAGTTTTAGCTTTCTCCACTGAGGCGTTAACCCAGCTCAACTGGGGCGCAATCGCAGTGGTTCTCCCAGTGCTACCTTAGCCGATACAACGGAACATAAGGTACCAAAACATGGGAGCCGGGCAAACCCAACTATTGACCCAAGACATGATTCGGAGCTGATGCATATAATG
The DNA here is from genome assembly GCF_002162155.2 of Triticum dicoccoides. Classification (NCBI taxonomy): domain Eukaryota; kingdom Viridiplantae; phylum Streptophyta; class Magnoliopsida; order Poales; family Poaceae; genus Triticum; species Triticum dicoccoides. Next base: position 318,747,685 of record NC_041393.1, read on the forward strand.
CTATAAGTTCGGGGTGCCGCACTTGTGAAAGTGTTTGGACTTATCACACCATGATGAGGGAAACATAAGCCCCTGGTGTGTTTTAACCGTACCAAAGTGTACGGATGCGACATGTCGTAATTTAACATATGTATGAAAAAGAAATGCAATTATAAGCAAAAAGGTGCTGCATTGTTTTATTCAATAAGTGCTGCTATGAATGCAGAACGATACAGATAGTGTGATAAGCAAGGGATGGGACTGTTAAACATGTCCCCCTCCAGGGGTAGGCTGCGGATTGGTGTATAAAAATGCTCGTAATGGAGACCACCTGTATATTCGTTGTAGCCTTTATCCTTCCCTGGCTATTGCATCGTGAGTTTGGCAGGTCTGCTGCCGGACAGGGCCTCTGACGAACGGAGTCCTGTGGGTAAAAAATAAAAGGTAAAAAGAAAAAAAGAACGACACACTTGAGAGCCCCTGGTGTGGTTGAGCCGCAGTCTGGGCTTATCGTGGTCGTGCCCCTCTCCCCGTGCCCATGGTATCTTCAGAGCGTAATGGTGTACGCGAAGGACCTGTTTTGACGTTTTGCAGGGGCTGGGGTTGGGGCCGCACTTCTACGCGTGTTCAGATCGTGCCAGGTGGTCTTGTTCTAGGTTACTCCGGGCGCGCTTAGCTATGTCCAGCCGCTTAATGGCCGGACTCGAGAATTGCCTTAAGAGGCTGCATTGTACTTCTGCCGAGAGAGCCGCTGTATGTTCCTCCGTTCGGAGAGAACGTTCAGTGTTTCCGTTAACCGTGATTACTCCTCGAGGGCCTGGCATCTTGAGCTTGAGGTATGCGTAGTGCGGCACCGCATTGAACTTTGCAAACGCGGTACGTCCGAGCAAGGCATGATAGCCGCTGTGGAACGGGACTATGTCGAAGATTAACTCCTCGCTTCGGAAGTTATCCGGGGATCCGAAGACCACTTCCAGTGTAACTGAGCCTGTACAATTGGCTTCTACACCTGGTATGACACCTTTAAAGGTTGTCTTGGTAGGTTTAATCCTTGAGGGGTCTATGCCCATTTTGTGCACTATATCCTGATAGAGCAGGTTCAGGCTGCTGCCGCCGTCCATCAGGACTCTGGTGAAGTGAAATCCATCGACGATTGGGTCTAAGACCAATGCGCGAATCCGCCATGGCAGATGCTGGTGGGGTGGTCCCTTCGGTCAAAAGTGATCGGGCAGGAGGACCATGGATTGAACTTCGGGGCGACTGGCTCCATCGCGTATACATCCCTGAGTGCACGCTTCCGCTCCCTTTTGGGTATGTGCGTTGCATATATCATGTTCACCGTCCGCACCTGTGGGGGGAAACCCTTCTGTCCTCTATTGTTCGGCAGTCGGATCTCTTCCTCGTCATCGCTATGCAGCCCCTTGTCATTGTTTTCGGCAATTAACTTGCCTGCCTGCTTGAATACCCAACAGTCCCTGTTGGTGTGGTTGGCTGATTTTTCGGGGGTGCCGTGTATCTGGCACGAGCGGTCGAGTATTCAGTCCAAATTGGACGGACCCGGAGTAGTTCTTTTGAATGGCTTTTTCCGCTGACCGGGTTTAGAGCCTCTGAATCCGGCGTTGACTGCCGTATCCTCACTATTGTCGCTGTTGATGCGGCGCTTGTTTTTGTTACGACGCGACCTTCCATTTCGGTCCTTGAAATCCGGACTGCCAGGATTTTTGCTGAGGTTGTTGCTGCATGCTAGCTAGCTATCCTCACCCGCGCAGAAGCGGGTCATGAGTGATGTGAGGGCTGCCATGAATTTCGGCTTTTCCTGTCCCAGGTGCCGGGCAAGCCACTTGTCGCGGATGTTATGCTTGAAGGCCGCGAGGGCCTCCGCATCCAGACAGTCGACGATTTGGTTTTTCTTGGTTAAGAACCGTGTCCAGAATTGTTTGGCCGATTCGTCTGGCTGCTGAATTATGTGGCTTAGGTCATCAGTGTCTGGTGGTCGCACATACGTGCCTTGGAAGTTATCGAGGGATGCGGCTTCCAGGTCTTCCCAACTCCCAATTGTCTCTGCTGGCAAGCTGTTAAGCCAATGCCGGACTGGTGCTTTAAGCTTGAGGGCGAGATATTTGATGGCATGAAGATCGTCACCGCGGGCCATGTGGATGTGAAGAAGATAGTGTTCGATCCAAACCGCGGGTTCTGTTGTGCCATCGTAAGATTCAATATTCACGGGTTTAAACCCTTCGAGGATTTGATGATCCATTACTTCATCTGTGAAGCATAGTGGGTGTGCGGCGCCTCTGTACTGGGCGATATCACGACGGAGCTCAAAAGAGCTTTGTCTGTTCTGTTCGGCCCGGCCGGACTTACTGTGTCCGGCGCGACGGTTGTCGTCACGTACCGTGGGGCGCCCACGCGATCCATAGATCGATCTTGATTGTCTTGCCTTATCCTCCAATATATCTCGCAAGTCCGGAGCGTTCCCCTGTGGCCTTGTGCGATGCCGGGGTACGGATCTAGTGAAGGGCCTAGAGGCCTCTCTGTCGCGACCACGGGGTGGTCGGTCAGCCGTATTGTCTCCTGGTGATGCGGGTTTGTACGCTTCCTCCTCTAATCGGGGGAGTAGCTTGCATTAAGGGTAGCTTTTGGAGGGGCGTTCGAGCTCATGCTCTTCGGCCGCGAGGACTTCGGTCCATCTGTCGGCTAGCAGATCTTGATCAGCTCTAAGTTGTTGCTGCTTTTTCTTGAGGCTGTTCGCCGTGGCCATAAGCCTGCGTTTAAAACGCTCTTGTTCGACGGGATCCTCAGGCACGACGAATTCATCATCGTCGAGGCTTGCTTCATCTCCAGAGGGAGGCATATAATCCTCTACCTCTTCTTCTGCCGCTCTCTCATGAGGGCTGGTGTCTCCATCCTCCTGCGCTGGGTCTTGCTGGAGTGGGTTGTCTTCGGCACTGTCCGGTGTATTATTATCTCCGGTGCCGGAATCTTCATTCTTGCTGTGGCGGGATTTAGAGCGGCGCCCCTGACGCCGGCGCTTGGGCTGTTTCTTGGAGGGGTCATCCTCCTCTGTTCCTTCGCCATTCCCATCCTTTGGGATATCCACCATGTATATGTCATATGATGAGGTGGCTTTCTAGTGCCCGGTTGGCGCTGGTTCTTGGTCGTCTCCGGCATCGTCGTCCATACCGTCGATGTCTTCGGAGTCGTAGTCTAGCATGTCGGTTAGATCGTCGACAGCGGCTACCAAGTGGGTGGTGGGTGGGCTTTGAATTTCTTCGTCGTCCGCATCCCAACTGTCCTGACCGCAGTCCGGCCAGGGCTCTCCTGATAACGAGAGATATTTTAGCAAACTCAAGATGTCGCCGAAAGGTGAGTGTTGAAAGATGTCCGCTGCGGTGAACTCCATGATCGGCGCCCAATCGGATTCGATCGGAGGGGGCGCGGGAGGTCCGGAGTCCGGCAAGGAGTCCGGCACCTCGGAGTCACGAGCTTTATGAGGGACAAGGTCAGTGTTCGGCTCTATCACCGTAGAGGTTGCAGGCCCCGAGGCAGCGTCTAGCCATCCGTCCTCGATCTATGCAGCCGGCTCCGAATTGAAGATCGGAGCAGGTTCGAGCGCGGCCTCCAGGGTACTGTCCGGCTGCAGAGCTGAATCATGCTCGCCGTGACAGTGCGTCACGCTCGGCTGTGGCTCGAATCCATCGAGGATCAAGTCCCCGCGGATGTCAGCCGTGAAGTTCAAACTTCCAAATCTGACCTGACGGCCAGGGGCGTAGCTTTCGATCTGCTCCAGATGGCCAAGCGAATTGGCCCGCAGTGCGAAGCCGCCGAATACGAAGATCTGTCCGGGGAGAAAGGTCTCACCCTGGACTGCATCATTGGTGATGGTCGAAGAAGCCATCGAGCCTATCGGTGATGACACAGAGGAACTCTCAATGAAAGCACCAATGTCGGTGTCAAAACCGGCGGATCTCGGGTAGGGGGTCCCAAACTGTGCGTCTAGGCGGATGGTAACAGGAGACAAGGGACACGATGTTTTACCCAGGTTCGGGCCCTCTTGATGGAGGTAAAACCCTACATCCTGCTTGATTAATATTGATGATGTGTGTTACAATAGTGGATCTACCACGAGATCAAGGAGGCTAAACCCTAGAAGCTAGCCTATGGTATGATTGTTGTTCGTCCTATGGACTAAAGCCATCCGGTTTATATAGACACCGGAGAGGGCTAGGGTTACACAGAGTCGGTTACAATGGTAGGAAATCTACATATCCGTATCGCCAAGCTTGCCTTCCACGCCAAGGAAAGTCCCATCCGGACACGGGACGAAGTCTTTGATCTTGTATCTTCATAGTCTTGGAGTCCGGCCGATCATGATAGTTCGGCTATCCGGACACCCCTAGTCCGGAACTCCCTCAATAAGAGAGAAGGATTCATTGCATTTTATGATACAAAGCCACCGCCAAGCCCTAATCTTCCTCTGGAGGGCTGATCTGGAGTCCGTTTGGGGCTCCGGAGAGGGGAATCCATCGCCATCGTCATCATCAACCATCCTACATCACCATTTTCATGATGCTCACCGCCGTGCGTGAATAATCCCATCGTAGGCTTGCTGGACGGTGATGGTTTGGATAAGATTTACCATGTAATCGAGTTAGTTTTGTTAGGGTTTGATCCCTAGTATCTATTATGTTCTAAGATTGATGTTGCTATGACTTTGCCATGATTAATGCTTGTTACTAGGGCTCGAGTGCCATGATTTTAGATATGAACCTATTATGTTTTCATGAATATATGTGAGTTCTTGATCCTATCTTGCAAGTCAATAGTCACCTACTATGTGTTATGATCCGGCAACCCCGAAGTGACAATAATCGGGACCACTCCCGGTGATGACTGTAGTTTGAGCAGTTCATGTATTCACTAAGTGCTATTGCTTCGGTGCGGTACTCTATTAAAAGGAGGCCTTAATATCCCTTAGTTTCCAATAGGACTCCGCTGCCACGGGAGGGTAGGACAAAAGATTTCATGTAAGTTCTTTTCCATAAGCACGTATGACTATATTCAGAATACATGCCTACATTACATTGATGAACTGGAGCTAGTTCTGTGTCACCCTATGTTATAACTGTTGCATGAGGAATTGCATCCGACATAATTATCCATCATTGATCCATTTCCTATGAGCTTTTCACATATTGATCTTTGCTTAGTTACTTCTCCGTTGTCACTGTTACGATTGCTACAAAACTGCTACTGCTACTTTTGCCACCATTACCGTTACTTCCATACTACTTTGCTACTAAATACTTTTCCGCAGATATTAAGTCTTTCAGGTGTGGTTGAATTGATAACTCAGCTGCTAATACTTGAGATCGTTCTTTGGCTCCCCTTGTGTCGAATCAATAAATTTGGGTTGAATATTCTACCCTCGAAAACTGTTGCGATCCGCTATACTTGTGGGTTATCAAGACTATTTTCTAGCGCCATTGCCGGGGATCATAGCTCTATTCTTTTAGTCACTTGGGATTTATATCTGTTGATCACTATGAAGAACTCGAAAGATGAAAGAACCAAGATTTTTTCCTCAACTACGAGGGGAGGTAAGGAACTGCCGTCTAGCTCTACACTTGATTCACCTTCTGTTATGAGTAAATTTGCGACACCTACACCTGCACCTGCTATTGATTCTGATATCTTGCATGTCATAGATGATGCCACTTCTACTATGCATGATGCTCATGATGATACTACTTCTCTGCTAGATAATACTGTGCCATTAGGTGAATTTCTTGATGAATAACTTGCTAGGGTTAGAGAGAGTGAAATTATTGAAACTGATAATATTGATGAAAGTGATAATGAAGATTCTCTTGCTAGATATGAATTGCCTGATGTGCCTGATGGTAATGTTATGGATGAAGAAACTGCTATAGACCTTTTTGCTTGTAAAGATAGATATGATCTAAAGAAATTGTTAGCTAAGCTGAAAGAAAAGTCTCTGAATGCCAGAATGAAATATGACCCTACTTCTGCTACTTCACCTATCTGTGTTACTAATAAGGATTATGATTTCTCTGTCGATCCTGAGTTAATTACTTATGTTGAATCTGATCCTTTTTATGGCTATGAATCTGAAACTATTGTGGCACATCTTACTAAATTGAATGATATAGCCACCTTATTCACTCATGAGGAAAAAATTCGTTATTACTAGATCCTTAAGTTATTTCCGTCCTCATTAAAGGGTGATGCCAAAATATGGTTTAATTCTCTTGCTCCTGGTTGTGTGTGTAGTCCCCAAATGATATATTACTTCTCTGCTAAATATTTCCCCGCTCATAAGAAACAAGCTGCCCTAAGGGAAATACATAATTTTGTGCAAATTGAAGAAGAGAGTCTCCCACAAGGTTGGGGGAGGCTTCTCCAGTTACTTAATGCTTTGCCTGATCATCCTCTCAAGAAAAATGAAATACTTGATATCTTTTATAATGGACTAACTGATGCTTCCAGAGACCACCTGGATAGTTGTGCTAGTTGTGTTTTCGGTGAAAGAACTGTTGAGAAAGTTGAGTTTCTATTGAATAATATATTGAGAAATGATAATGATTGGACACTTCCTGAACCAACTCCCAAGCCAACTCCGAAGAAAATGGGTATTCTATTTCTCAGTCCTGAAGATATGCAAGAGGCAAAGAAATCTATGAAAGAAAAAGGTATTAAAGCTGAAGATGTTAAGAATTTACCACCAATTGAACAAATACATGGTCTTGATAACCCGACACAGGTAGTAAAGATAAATTCTCTCTATAGATTTGATTAAGGTTATATTCCTCGTTATACGTCTGCTAGCCAATGCTTGGATGAGTTTGATAATTTTATTGTTAAACAAGAAAACTTCAATGCTTAGGTTGGTAGACAATTGAAATGTAATGCTTATATGATTCAACACTTGAGTGATTATATGTGTAGAATTAAAGGTGACCTTAAGCTTATTAGTAAACATGCATCTATGATTACCACACAAGTAGAACAAGTGCTTAAAGCACAAGATGATTTGCTCAATGAGTTTCATGATAAGAAAAATGGTAATGTTGTTAGAGTTATGACTAGAGGTGGTAGAATGACTCAGGAACCTTTGTATCCTGAGGGCCACCCTAAGAGAGTTGAGCAAGATTCTCAGAGAACTAATGTTGATGCACCTAGTCCTTCTAAGAAGAAGAAAAAGAAAAATGATAGGACTTTGCATGCTTCTAGTGAACCTATTATAGACACACCTGAGAATCCCAATGATATTTCTATTTCTGATGCTGAAACACAATCTGGTAATGAACATGAACCTAGTGATAATGTTAATGATGATGTTCGTGTTGATGCTCAACCTAGTAATAACAATGATGTAGAAACCTGCTGTTGATCTTGATAACCCACAATCAAAGAATCGATGTTAGGATAATAGAAACTTCGTTGCTAGGAAGACCGGTAAAGAAAGAGAACCATGGGTTCAGAAACCCATGCCTTTTCCACCTAAACCATCCAAGAAAAAGGATGATGAGGATTTTGAGCGCTTTGCCAAAATGATTAGACCCATCTTTTTGCGTATGCATTTGACTGATATGCTTAAAATGAATCCCTATGCCAAGTATATGGAAGATATTATTACAAATAAAAGAAAGATACCAGAAGCTGAAATTTCCACCATGCTTGCCAATTATACTTTTAAAGGTGGAACACCAAAGAAACTAGGAGATCCAGGAGTACCAACTATGCCCTGCTCCATTAAAGGAAACTATGTTAAAACTGCTTTATGTGATCTTGGAGCCGGTGTTAGTGTTATGCATCTCTCTTTATATTGTAGACTTGATTTGAAGAAGTTGACACCTACTGAAATCTCTTTGCAAATGTCAACACCCCTATCCTAAGTCACATAGATCTAACATGTAACACATCATATTACTTTGCGGCCTCACGCACGGTATTCCCATGGGTGCCACCTTACCTGGCCCGGGACCGTTTGCGCCTTTTGGCTCACGTATATGACAGTGCCGCTAGCATCAAAATGACAGAGAACCCAGGCCGACATGACTAGTTGTAAACCCAAAGTGGCGCTAACTTATAGGGACAGGCATACGTGACCCAGCAACGAGCGTGTCGATCAGCAACGTATGAACAGAAGTCGTAGCAAGCTACAAGGACTTAAAGGAACATAGTGTGACATTTCCCTGAAGGGACAGACACGGGAACAAAGAGGGACACATGCTGGCCACCCTAAGTGTTCCGGAGCAGTAGCAAGATACCAAGGCTCAGTGGAAGCACAAGGAGACATTTCCCGGTAAGAGAGGCTACCAAGAATAAACAACTAGGTTATCGGATCCGACACATACCAAGCATTTCAATAAACATACACACCATATGCTCGATATGCGCAAATACAACATGGCATCATAACAAGACTCTACAACTCAAGTATTTATTTAATAGAATCCAAGGAGCCAAATATTACAATCATGGGTCTCATGACCCAACATTCAGAGCATACAAACAATAAGCACATGTGAAAGCTTAACTTGTTTGAGTACAGACAACTACAAATGAAAAGGGCTGAGAAGCCTGACTATCTACAAGATCCTGCCGAGGGCACAAGATCGTACCTGAGGTAACAAGCTAAACATCGAAGTCCATGTGGAACTACTAGTGAGACTGGAGTCTCTCTTCGAAACATAAATTAAGCAAACATGAGTACAAATGTACCCAGCAAGACTTACATCAGAACTAGCTACATATGCATTAGTATCAACAAAAAGGGGTGGTGGAGGTTAACTGCAACAAGCCAACTTTGGCTCGGTGGCTATCCTAAACTACGACTGCAAGTAACTCTTTGAGGTGGCGCACACGAGTCCACATATTCACCATATCAATACACCACTATGGATCCGCTCCCGCCTCCCTACGAGAATGCCATCCATAGCACTCACGCTTATCTTGCGCATTTTAGAGTATCCACTTTCACTTGTCTATGAACTGTATAGGCAACCCAGAGGTCCTTTACCGCGGATGCGGCTATTCGAATAGATGATGTTAACCCTACAGGGGTGTACTTCTTCACACATGCTCTTGACACTTACCGCCATGTACCCGTCATGTATCTCGACAACCTTCAAATGGTAGCCTGGCAAGGGTGTCGACCATGACCTGACTAACCACACAAGTCCCTAGTACATGTTTATCGCCTATTCAGGTTCCATCCGTAGGGAGTCCGGCCGAGGTTTCCACATACGGCCCGAACAATGTGTGCAGGGTTCCCGGTCACCAAATTGGCGACTCAGTACACCGAGCCATGTGCTTACCACATCAGAACCCACCCCTCGGGCCAGCGCTGCACATGGCCTCCGGCATACTACAAACACCAAAAACTACTTACAACTCCAGGACAAAGGACAGGGGCGGTTAATAAGTCGAGAGGGTCCATTGGTTTCGGGCCCAACACGTGGTAGTAGCTGTTCATGGATCACAAACACAGAACTCAGTTCCTGATGATGGTTTTAATGAGACAACCCACCATGTACTCCTACATGGCATCTCACCGCTACCTTTTACCAAATCGTGTTCACACACTTAGCTCACACACAGTAGGACATGTTCATCACCATTCCAATTCATCCTCGATGAATCAGACCTGACTCAGCTCTAAGCAGTAGCAGGCATGGCAAACAAGCATGAATGAGTAGGCACATTAGGGCTCAAACAACTCCTACTCACGCTAGTGGGTTTCATGTATTTACTATGGCAATGAGAGGTCAGGCAGAGGAAAGGGGTTGAACTACCACGACATGTAAGAGATGTATCCTTGTTGTCCTAATGCAGTAAAAGAGAGCAGGAGCGAGAGAGTGTGATTGTATCAGAATGAACAAGGGGGGGGGGTTGCTTGCCTGGCACGTCTGAAGATAGTATAGTTCTTCATCAGTGTCATCGATCTCATCATCGAAGCCACGTCTACTGAGAGGGGACAAATACCGATAAACAAGGAAGAACACAATCAATGCAATGCACAATATGATGCATGATCATGACATGGCAAAATGAGTGTGTTGGGCTAATGCAACTACAACCAGATGGGTTTGGGTCATTTTGAACCAAAGGTTCAACCACAAAATTATGAATTTAAATAGTGCCTTATCATGTTTTGCACTAAACAGCAAGGATAAGTTGTCTAAATATGCATGCAACCAATACAGATGGATAGATTGGATTTTTCTGATCATTTTTCATATATAAATCTTTGCATTTGGAGTTATAGATTAATTTCTATGGTTTTTAGAAGTTAAAGCATTTTCTGGAATTTCCTGGATTATTTAAAATCCAAAAAATGATTAACAGCATCAGCACTGTGTCATCATGATGTCAGAGGGTCAACAGTGGTCATTCAGGTCGAACCTGACCAGTGGGGCCCACTGGTCAGTGACCCAGTTGCTAACAGGGTTTAATTAAACCTAACTAGGCTAATTAACAGGCACTAGGGCCCACTATCAATGTCTCAGGGTTAGTTAGCGAGGTGATTAACCCCTAACAGTGGCGATTAGCAATAACTAACACCTAAACTAATCCAATTAGGGTCGGCCCCACATGTCATTGACTCAGGTGGGGTCCAGTCGGGGACAAAGTGGGTCAAACCCACAGGCGTTAAGCCGCCGGCGAGGCCGAGACGTCGGAGGGGCTCGGACTTTGCTCTCCAGTGACCAAACGAGCGGCGGAGAGGCTCTACGAGATGCGAACGCTCGTCCGCATTGAAGATGGTGGTGGTTTGGCTCGGGGTGGCCGGAAACGTCGCTGGTGACGACCTTGGCGGCTACCAGAGCTCGGGCAAACTCGGGGTCGGGGCAGCGGCGAACTAGGCGGGCCGGGGTTAGTATCTATGGGCTCTACCCGGTGCGGCGAGCTGCTTGGGCTCAAGGGTCGGGCCATTAGATGGCAGGGGGCGCGTCGGCGGCGAGCACAGGCGACGGCGCGTGCGGGCGAGCAAGGTGCGGTGGCTACAACGCACGAGAGCGAGAACGGAGAGGGGAAGAAGGGTCAGTGGCTTATGGTGAACACGCTGGGCAGGTCGACGAGCTCGGGAAGGCAGCAGAGCGAGCAGAGCGGCGCGGGTTATGTCTGGTGGCCGGTGACAGAGACGATGAAGATGACGATGCTACAGGGCGTCCGGTGATGCGTGGCTCGCCGAGGACGAAGAGGAGGCGTAGCGGAGCTCTAGGGCACAGAGAGAGGTCAAGGGGGAGGTGGTGGCTACAGCGGCAGCAAGCGTTGAGGATCACACTCGGGTGCGGTGCAGGGAGATGCAGAGGAGGGGGAGGAGGCCGAGGGAGAGTGTGGGAGGTCTAGGGGGAGGTCGGGGGAATGCATGTGGCGCTCAGGGCCGACTCCAGCAGCGGCAAGCAAGCAGGAGGTGGCCAGGCTCGTGCTCGCGCGCGTCGGCCACGCGCTTGTCCTCCTTGCAGGGAGGAAGATGACAGGGGAGGAGGCCAGGTGGGTTGCGCTGCCAGCTGGGCCGTCAGGTGGGCTGGCTAGCTGGGCTGCGACAGGTAAGCCAGGTAAGTCCCTTTTCTTTTTGTTTCCGTTTCTATTTTCTGTAACTTTTAGGGATTTGTTAAAAATACTAAAACAGGCTCAAAATTCATGCAACTGCTTGAGGCTACTGTTTGGATTATTTCCAACAGTAAACATTTTAGTTCATGAATATTTTGGCATTTAAAATAATATATAAATTTTAAATGCCCAAATGCACATAAAGTATGATTTAATTCAGTGACCCTATACTGTCCTAGAAAAGTGTGCACCATTTTTTCACTAGTTCTAGACCAAGGCAAAGATGATGAACATTTTTGAAGGGCATTTCAGGTTCATTGAAAAAGTATTTTAGTAACCTTAGTTGGATTAAGTGGTGCTAGGGGTTTCTGCCTTCCCGATTTCAACTTTCTGAGAAATTAAACATGATGCAACACCAGATGCTAGCACTAGGCATTACCAGAACTAGGGATGTGACAACTCACCCCCACTAAACAAGAATCTCGTCCCGAGATTCAAGACGTGATGTAAGAAGACTAAGAGGACACTAGGTATCACAATCTTCATGATCCCACTGCTCTTCTCGAAGATGTTAATTCATTGCATCATCTTGATGTTGACATCTTTGCTTTCGATATCTTGATCCAACATGATGATGACGGAAGGAAACTCTATGGAGTCGATCTTCTCGGGAATTGAGCACTCAAGATCAACTATTGGAGTGAGACGTAAGGACATCTCTTGAGCTAAGACACAAGGCATACATCCAGAGGAATGGAGTGAAAGAGATGACGAAGGTTCACTAGGTAGGCAACAATTCCACACTTAATAAGGTGGTGAACGGTTGTCAACATGGCGAGGAGTTGAGTTTCCACGATTCAGTAACGGGACACCTTAGGGAAGATGACTCATAGAATTATTCTCTTAAGTGGCAAAAAGAATTACTTTTGATACATAGATCATTGAAACTCTCTGTACCAGCCTAGGGCAAATTACAATCAATCATTTGAAGGAGTCTGAAAGAATGACATAACCGTACTCGAATGGATGGTGTGGACTACCTTGTTGAAGACAATGCAAGGGATGATTTTTCTTATCATCGAAAATGGAAGGAACCCATGGTAGGACCACTTTTGAAGATGATCCTAAATAAAAACCACTGAAAGGGTAGACCATAGTGATATGGCACAATGGCGGTGCAAGTTGGGAACAAAATGCAAATGCTGGGAGTGATTCTAGTAAGTAGTAACTAGGAAGAACCTCAATAGTAGAGAGTGATTCCACTGTTGGAATGGTTATAGCATAACCGAAGAAAACTGGGACAAAATTCCAATTAATGCCAACAGTAAAACCTAGTGCTTGTGCGTTTTCTCAAGAACTTGAGCATTTCCATATTCATCAAGGTTTTACCGATATCTGTGTCAAGGATCCTGGCAACACAACATACTACCATGATGAATAGTGATGGACGATGCAGATGCAAAGGAAGATAACACCTTCTCAGATTTCACCTTTGCGAGGCCAAGAAAACAAAATCTGGATGATCGATAGAGAGACATTTAACACTTCGCTTCTAATGTTCTCCTTGATGTGCTAGCGTAACCCATTATAAATATGGTTTGGAATCTCGAACATCAAGTAATGGTCGGACTTCAGGAGCACAAGAATCCAGAAGGAAGAACTACTGGAGTAACTCCTTTTGGGGATGATAGAGGCAAAGGTGTCCCGTCTTTCGATGAGATGATGGATATCGCTTTGGTGGAAGTCGACTTTGACGGTCCGACTTCGAACGTGCGAGGACGTCGCGCCTTAGCAATCGCTAAACCAACTCTGAGAGGTTATTGACCACGCCGGAGCACGATCAACCTGACCACGAGGGTCTGTTTCCTGCGAGCAATCGAAGAACAAGCAAGAATCTGAGATTGCAATCTGGATATTGCGAATATAAGATGAAAGCTTTATTGATCAAGGTGGGGTTCTGTGACGCCTTTGTCTGGTCGTTGAACACAAACGAAGTACGCGGAGTTGCAGCTATGGCAAACTTTTAATCTAAACAAAACCCAAAGTCTAAACGATGCCCTAAGGGCTGTATATATGGAGGAAGAGGGGGAATTTCGTGGCCCTTGGTGGAGGGGTCCGAAATCAACCCTATCTCTTGTTTCCCCACACATACGGACTCTAAAAATAGCCTATACTTATGTATTTTGAAATTACATGGGCCTGGCCCAATAATAAGGTGACGCAGCACCTAAAATAGCCTCGGGACGAAATTTATGAAGTGGCATCTTGTATATTTCGTCCAAGGCTTCATGCACCCATTATGGTGGCTTCAAAGTCCTGAAATCATCACTTGTAACTCCGTTCTTGTTCCCCTTGCACATGCCATCATCTCCATGCTTGTTCTTGCTCCAATGTTCATCCTTCTCCAAGCTAGGCCCTTCATTTGTAAGCAAAACAAATGTATCCAATTTAGGCAGCATCATATTCTCATGAACATTAGAATCATTACCAAGAAACGAAAGTACCTGGTAATTTAGTTGGCGTGCACGAGCTCTAGTAATTGGTCCAGTATGTATAGCAGCAGGGGCTGTGGGTGTAACAATTGTATTGATGTCCTCATCATCCTCCCCTTCTTGAAATGAAGTCGTCCTCGACGGAAGTTCATCTTCCTCACCCAAATAAGGCTTCAAATCTGCAATGTTAAAAGTGGGACTAACCCCAAAATCTGCAGGCTGCTCAAGTTTATATGCATTATCATTTATTTTCTCTAACACCTTAAAGGGACCATCAGCACGTGGCATTAGCTTTGATTTGTGCAAATCAGGAAATCTATTGATAGAGGCAAAGGTGTCCCGTCTTTCGATGATATGATGGATATCGCTTTGGTGGAAGTCGACTTTGACGATCCGACTACGAACGTGCGAGGACGTCGCGCCTTAGCAATCGCTAAACCAACTCCGAGAGGTTATTGACCACGCCGGAGCACGATCAACCTGACCACGAGGGTCTGTTTCCTGCGAGCAAACGAAGAACAAGCAAGAAACTGAGATTGCAATCTGGATATTACGAATATAAGATGAAAGCTTTATTGATCAAGGTGGGGTTCTGTGACGCCTTTGTCTGGTCGTTGAACACAAACGAAGTACGCGAAGTTGCAGCTATGGCGAACTTTTAATCTAAACAAAACCCAAAGTCTAAACGATGCCCTAAGGGCTGTATATATGGAGGAAGAGGGGGGAATTTCGTGGCCCTTGGTGGAGGGGTTCGAAATCAACCCTATCTCTTGTTTCCCCACACATACGGACTCTAAAAATAGCCTATACTTATGTATTTCGAAATTACATGGGCCTGGCCCAATAATAAGGTGACGCAGCACCTAAAATAGCCTCGGGACGAAATTTATGAAGTGGCATCTTGTATATTTCGTCCAAGGCTTCATGCACCCATTATGGTGGCTTCAAAGTCCTGAAATCATCACTTGTAACTCCGTTCTTGTTCCCCTTGCGCATGCCATCATCTCCATGCTTGTTCTTGCTCCAATGTTCATCCTTCTCCAAGCTAGGCCCTTCATTTGTAAGCAAAACAAATGTATCCAATTTAAGCAGCATCATATTCTCATGAACATTAGAATCATTACCAAGAAACGAAAGTACCTGGTAATTTAGTTGGCGTGCACGAGCTCTAGTAATTGGTCCAGTATGTATAGCAGCAGGGGCTGTGGGTGTAACAATTGTATTGATGTCCTCATCATCCTCCCCTTCTTGAAATGAAGTCGTCCTCGACGGAAGTTCATCTTCCTCACCCAAATAAGGCTTCAAATCTGCAATGTTAAAAGTGGGACTAACCCCAAAATCTGCAGGCAGCTCAAGTTTATATGCATTATCATTTATTTTCTCTAACACCTTAAAGGGACCATCAGCACGTGGCATTAACTTTGATTTGCGCAAATCAGGAAATCTATCCTTACGCAAATGTAACCAAACAAGATCTCCAGGTGCAAACACAACATGTTTTCTACCCTTATCTCCAGCAAGTTTATATTTAGCATTCATACGCTCAATGTTTTCCTTAGTTAACTCATGCATTTTTAAAATCAATTCAACACGTTTTTTAGCATCAAAATTAACCTTCTCTGAAGATGGAAGAGGCAACAAATCAATAGGTGCACGAGGTAGGAAACCATACACAACTTCAAAAGGGCACATCTTAGTAGTAGAATGCAATGAACGATTATAAGCAAATTCAATATGAGGCAAGCATTCCTCCCACATTTTCTTATTATTCTTCAAAACAGCCCTAAGCATAGTAGACAACGTTCTATTGACTACTTCAGTTTGTCCATCAGTTTGGGGATGACAAGTAGTACTAAAAAGCAGTTTAGTCCCCAACTTAGCCCATAAACATCTCCAAAAGTGGCTAAGAAATTTAGTATCACGATCTGAAACAATAGTATTTGGCACACCATGCAAGCGAATAATTTCACGAAAGAACAAATCAGCAATATTAACAGCATCATCGCTTTTATGACATGGTATAAAGTGTGCCATTTTCGAGAATCTATCCACGACAACAAATATGCTATCCCTCCCCTTCTTTGTTCGAGGTAAACCTAAAACAAAGTCCATAGATATATCCTCCCAAGGAACACTAGGTACAGGCAAAGGCATATATAAACCATGATGATTGAGTTGTGACTTAGCTTTTTGACATGTAGTGCAGCGAGCAATAAAATGCTCAACATCCCGTCTCATCTTTGGCCAAAAGAAATGTGTAGCAAGTACGTTCTCCGTCTTCTTCACGCCAAAGTGTCCCATTAATCCTCCTCCATGCGCCTCCTACAACAACAAAAGACGAACGGAGCTAGCTGGAATGCATAGCTTGTTAGCACGAAACGCAAATCCATAGTTAACGACGAACTTGTTCCACATTCTTCCTTCTTTACAATTCTGCATTACATCTTTAAAATCAGCATCATGCACATATTGATCTTTGATGGTCTCCAAACCAAATATTTTGAAGTCAAGTTGTGAAAGCATAGTATAGCGGCGAGACAATGCATCAGCAATAACATTTTCTTTTCCCTTCTTGTGTTTAATGACATAAGGAAAAGTCTCAATGAATTCAACCCATTTAGCATGTCTACGATTTAGTTTAGCTTGACTTTTATTGTGTTTCAAAGATTCATGACCAGAATGTATAACAAATTCTTTGGGCCATAAATAATGTTGCCATGTTTCTAAAGTCCGAACAAGAGCATATAATTCTTTATCATAAGTAGAATAATTCAGACTAGGCCCACTCAATTTTTCAGAAAAGTATGCAACAGGTTTGCCATCTTGTAATAACACACCGCCTAATCCAATTCCATTAGCATCACATTCAAGCTCAAAAGTCTTATTAAAATCAGGAAGTTGGAGTAAAGGAGCATGTGTCAACTTATCTTTCAATACCGAGAAGGCTTCTTCCTGTGCGGTACCCCAAAGAAAAGGCACATCTTTCTTTGTAAGCTCATTGAGAGGTGCAGCAATGGTGCTGAAATCTCTCACAAAACGCCTATAGAATCCAGCGAGGCCAAGAAAACTCCTCACTTGTGTGACCGTTTTGGGCTGCGGCCAACTCTCAATAGCTTCAATCTTGGCTTTATCAACTTCAATTCCCTGTGGAGTAACAACATAGCCAAGAAAAGATACTCGGTCGGTGCAAAAGGTGCACTTCCCAAGGTTAACAAACAAACGTGCATCACGTAGAGCAATAAAAACAGCACGTAAATGTTCCAAATGTTCCTCCAAAGATCTGCTATAAATCAATATGTCATCAAAGTAAACTACCACAAATCGTCCAATGAAAGCACGTAAAACTTCGTTCATTAATCTCATGAAAGTACTAGGTGCATTAGTTAACCCAAAAGGCATGACTAACCACTCATATAATCCAAACTTAGTTTTAAATGCTGTTTTCCATTCATCTCCCAATTTCATACGAATTTGATGGTATCCACTACATAAATCAACTTTGGAGAATATTGTAGAGCCACTCAATTCACCAAGCATATCATCGAGCCTAGGAATAGGATGACAATAACGAATAGTAATATTATTAATGCCTCTACAATCAACACACATACGTGATGTACCATCCTTTTTCGGCACTAGAATAATAGGAACAGCACAAGGACTAAGGG
Source organism: Triticum dicoccoides (assembly GCF_002162155.2). NCBI lineage: Eukaryota > Viridiplantae > Streptophyta > Magnoliopsida > Poales > Poaceae > Triticum > Triticum dicoccoides. The sequence continues at coordinate 318,765,404 of NC_041393.1, forward strand.
ATTCGCGTATATAACCTTTGTCGAGAAGCTCTTGTACTTGACGCATAATCTCCTTCGTCTCCTCTGGATTGGTACGGTATGGTGCACGGTTTGGCAGTGAAGCACCGGGAATTAAGTCAATCTGATGCTCAATCCCTCGAATAGGCGGTAATCCCGGTGGCACGTCTTGTGGAAAGACGTCAGCAAACTCCTGCAAAATGTTAGTGACAACAGGAGGCAAAGAGGAAGGCACGTCCTCGAATGAAAATAATGCCTCTTTGCACACAAAAGCATAGCAAACAGATTTGCTGAAATCTAGCTCATCAATATCAGATTTGGTGGCAAATAAACATGCACTTTTCAATTTAATTTCAGAAGCAACACTAGATGGTTTATTATTAGGCTTCATTTGTTGCTCAAATTCTTTTGCCACAATCTGATTTTCACTCTTATTCTTCTCATGTTTTGCTTTATTAGCTCTATTAATATCATCTTTCAAAATGGAATCAGGAGTCATAGGAAGCAAAGTAATATTTTTATCCTTATGAACAAGAGTATAGTGATTGTTTCTACCATGGTGTACAGAGTTTTTATCAAATTGCCATGGTCTACCAAGTAATAAGGAACATGCTTGCATAGGTACCACGTCACAATCAACATAATCAGCATATGTAGAGATACTAAAATGCACACGAACAGTACGTGTTACCTTAACCTTGCCGCTGTTGTTGAACCATTGGATGTAGTAAGGATGTGGATGTGGTCTTGTGGTGAGAGAAAGCTTCTCCACCATCTCCATGCTAGCCAAGTTGTTGCAGCTCCCTCCGTCTATTATGACACGCACAGAACGTTCCTTCACAACTCCCTTGGTATGGAACAAATTGTGCCTCTGATTTTGCTCAGCTTGTGTGACCTGCACACTCAAAACACATTGAGCAACTAAACATTCATACCTGTCAGCGTCTTCAGGAGCCATGTATTGCGTCTCATGATCAGAATCATCTCCACCATGTTCTTCACATGTAATAAGAGCCAAAGTCTCCTCATCATAGTCACTAGAGGACTCATATCCACCATCCGCGGTAGCAATCATCACACGCGGAGATTTGCATTCTCTCGCATAATGACCTCCTCCCTTACAACGACGAGAAATAATATCACTTGTGTGCCCTGTTGATGCCATGGAAGAAGAAGAACTCTGTGCAGGCCCAGCAGGTGCGCTCTTGGCAGATAACGGTGGTTGTGCATGTTTTCTTGTATCACGACTGGAGGAGGCACCTGATTGAGGTGCTGGTGCAGTTGAAGTAGAAGATGCACGTGGTGTCCATGATGAAGGTCAGCCTGCAGAAAAGTTAGATCGCGCCAATGCTTGTCGATCCTGCACTTCACGTTCAGCTTTACAAGCAAGATGGAATAAACGAGTGCTATTAGTATACTCCTTATAGTCTAGAATGGTCTGAATCTCTCTATTTAATCCACCCAGAAAACGTGCAAGCATAGCTTCATTCTCCTCAACAATACCACATCTAATCATGCCAGTTTGTAATTCCTGATAATATTCTTCTACAGAATTTTTCCCTTGTCTTAAACGCTGCAATTTTTGAAGCAATTCACGTTGATAATATGGTGGAACCCAACGCGTACGCATAGCAGTTTTCAAAGCAGCCCAAGTAGTTGGAATAGGATATAATCTACAATGTTCAGACCACCATACACATGCAAAACTAGTGAAAGCACAAACAGCAGCAGCAACCCGTCTCTCCTCGGGATATTGTAAACATGTAAAACGTTGTTCAGTTTCTAACTCCCAAGTAAGATATATATCAGGAACATATCTACCCTCAAATGGTGGAATATTCAATTTCAGTTCAGGAATATGGACATCATCTCGTACCTGAGGTGGTGGTGCAGGCCTACCATTACGAATATATACCTGAGGTCGACCTGCTGGTGGTGGTGCTGGTGGGTGCACGTAGTTCTGATTTTGATCAACCTCATCCTCATAATCGCCCGCATACGCATCATCCTCCTGGGTACCAGCAGCAGCAGTAGCAGGAGCCAAAGAAGCATCAATAACAGGAACAGCAGCACCAGAAGTTTGGCCATCCTCAATAGGAACACGCTTCGCTCGTCCATACTGATTCGGAAGGATGCGTTGTTGTTGGTGTTGCAGAGGTGCGATAGGTGCAGCCAGCGGTGGTGGTGGTAAACGCGCGAGCAATTCATTAAACTTGCTATCAAGCTTGGTTTCGAACGTCTTCTCCATGCCATCTATCTTCTCCATGGCCTCGTCAAATCTGTTTAGCACATCTTGCACCTGTCCACTCATCATTTGCTGAAATTTATCATGTAGTTGTTTGTTCGTCAGGTTCTCCTAATCAGTCTCATCGGCTTGTGATCCTACCATGGTTAGCAGCAAATAGAAACACACAAGAATATGATCCTACAGACTACTAAGAAGTGGTGGTGGTGTATCACAAACCCGTCAAGCAAATCTCAAATTCTTACCAGTTCTTACCCAGCAGCAGGTGGTGATCGGCAACCGTTGTAGTCAAAACTCTCAAAGCTTGGATAGAGCGATTACCAGGGAGAGTCAAACGCACGACGTAGATGTATGTGGAGCTGGGAAGGCTTATAATATGGTAGCAAAAGGGGTCAGCAAAAATCAATTCAGAGATGCAAAGTTGAATAAACGCTCAACGACGGTACTGTGCTGGTCCTAGGCTAGACCGTGCTAGAGACGCGAGCCTAGAACACTAACAAAATCACGGCGCTGCACGTAAACAAGGGAAAAGCACACTCTGGAATTTTTTTTTCACTTTTTTTTGCGCTCTTTTTTTTTGCGAAAATTCACTATAATGGCGAGTGTCTCAAAACTCTTCCTAGGTCAAACTGACAGGATGGGCACGAAATTTTTTTAACCAAATTTTTTTTTCGTTTTTTTCGACTGCCCGGACCCAAAAACTTGAAACGGGTCAAAAAAAACTTCCTATAATGGCACCTGTCTCAAAACACTCAGAAACACCTAAAAATAGGATAGCCAGAAATTTTTTCAAAAAATGCGTTTTCAAAAAATTTTGGGCCTAAACGGAGGGTGGTTTCCAGACTCTTTTTTTTCCGAAACCTACTCCGGCAAGGAAACACGAATCAGAAACTAGATGGATCTCGAAAACACACCTAATATGCAAGGAACTCGGATTGGTGGTGGATATATGGTGGTGGTATATGGCAGCGGTGGTGGTATATGGCAGCGGTGGTAATATATGGATATGGATCGGTGGTGGTATATGGATACGGATTGGTGGTGGTATATGGATACGGATTCGGAGCGGTGGTGGTAGGTGACAGGGGCGATGATGATGGTGCGGTGGCGGCGTGACAACTTATGACCAGAACTCGAAACTCTAAAAGACTAACGCTAAGACCAACAACTAGACACGACGATGCAATCGCAAATTCAACAAAGCAAAACCCTAAAAAGATTATGCAAAGGCTCAAATTGGTTCGGATATGATGAACTAACCCTAATTTTTTTTGGCTTTTTCATGGACTGTAGGTATGAAGAACAGACTCGATCTAAACTACGAAAAACTGTAAAATCTCACCGAGCAACCTGGAAATATGATACCACTTGATAGAGGCAAAGGTGTCCCGTCTTTAGATGAGATGATGGATATCGCTTTGGTGGAAGTCGACTTTGACGATCCGACTACGAACGTGCGAGGACGTCGCGCCTTAGCAATCGCTAAACCAACTCCGAGAGGTTATTGACCATGCCGGAGCACGATCAACCTGACCACGAGGGTCTGTTTCCTGCGAGCAATCGAAGAACAAGCAAGAATCTGAGATTGCAATCTGGATATTGCGAATATAAGATGAAAGCGTTATTGATCAAGGTGGGGTTCTGTGACGCCTTTGTCTGGTCGTTGAACACAAACGAAGTACGCGAAGTTGCAGCTATGGCGAACTTTTAATCTAAACAAAACCCAAAGTCTAAACGATGCCCTAAGGGCTGTATATATGGAGGAAGGGGGGGGGGGATTTCGTGGCCCTTGGTGGAGGGGTCCGAAATCAACCCTATCTCTTGTTTCCCCACACATACGGACTCTAAAAATAGCCTATACTTATGTATTTCGAAATTACATGGGCCTGGCCCAATAATAAGGTGATGAAGCACCTAAAATAGCCTCGGGACGAAATTTATGAAGTGGCATCTTGTATATTTTGTCCAAGGCTTCATGCACCCATTATGGTGGCTTCAAAGTCCTGAAATCATCACTTGTAACTCCGTTCTTGTTCCCCTTGCGCATGCCATCATCTCCATGCTTGTTCTTGCTCCAATGTTCATCCTTCTCCAAGCTAGGCCCTTCATTTGTAAGCAAAACAAATGTATCCAATTTAGGCAGCATCATATTCTCATGAACATTAGAATCATTACCAAGAAACGAAAGTACCTGGTAATTTAGTTGGCGTGCACGAGCTCTAGTAATTGGTCCAGTATGTATAGCAGCAGGGGCTGTGGGTGTAACAATTGTATTGATGTCCTCATCAGGGGAGGTGGCCAACTTCCTCAATCAAGATACTACAATAATAGGTCTTCCAGCTGGGTGTTTGGCCACGACATCCACTTTACCGGGTTACACAGAGACCAATATTATAGTTCTTGGATAACTTTCCAACCATCACATCTGCCTGAGATTCAGATCTGCTTAGTGTCAGGATATTCTAGACTCATCAAGTCCGGAAAGAAAAATGAAAGTTTGCAACACAAATCGTCAGGATGACGTTGCAAGATTCTCGGGAACGAGCTGCGGTAGTAAACTCCAAAACATGAGCTGGTTCTGCTACCAATGTGAACACACTATCCCAGACAAGCATGACCATGTAGTAGTCTTATAATAAAACACTACCCAGGTGGGGAACCATCATCGAGGATATCGAAGTCCTTACGTAAGGCATGCTCTTAAGAAGGAACTTCTTCTCCTTGAACAAATCAGTCAGTGGCTTGGTGTCCTAGGGACAGATATAGAATGAAGGTTGCAAGTCTCCAAACCATAGAATACTTCACACGTATGCATGACCGATTTGGGATGATTCTAGAGGAAGCAACATTAACTTTCTTGAATCCACGCGGCAACTTGCATCAGATGCACGTGAATTAGAGGAAGTCACATCTTTCATCCGGACATATGCTTCATGAACGGGACATGAGGGCAATGCTTATAAAGTTTCCAACACTAGCTTAATGTTCAACAAAATCATGGAGGAGATAAGGATCTTTATCGATGGGCTCAACAACAATTCATCCAGGTTTCCATGAAGATGAAATCCCATAATTATGTGAACAAGGTGATAGCATTGGTCAGACCCGAAAGATATAACGGAGTATGCTCGAGGAAACAACCACGAGTAAGACAACATTACAAATATCATTGGTTCTAATTTGATTTGACGATAGCCCATACTCAAATAAGAGATTGGATAAGATGATAGGTCCATTAACTGATCACAAGGGTCAATCGATGAAAATACCATCTTTCTTCAACACACATACTGGATATCCCTTAAAATGAGCTAAGTCGGACAAGCTTTTATCTTCAAAACTCTCCTAGTTGTCGTTTAGCTTAACCAACTAGCTCAGGGGTATTCAACACAGATTCTTGGAGAAAGGGTGGTTCATAGGGATAAACCAACATGATCACGAACTCAACATAGCGGTTAGGTGACAACCTGGTGATACCTCCAAGAAGATATTCGGAAAATCATGAATCGCCAATATGTTATTAATTTCGAGAACAATCTTGCCTTTTAGAGCAAGATGATATGATCAAATGAGCTAGGATTTGACAAAATCCAAACTCGTCAATCAAAGAGTGCACCAGGAAAGTGGACTAGGTAGCATGATCAATCTTAGGATGGTGATTCGATAACCAACACGCTAAGAATGAAGTTATTGTCCTCTAACTACCAAGCAACAGGGTTGCGAGGAGTATTGATTTCACACATCACAGTTCACTTGTTGGCATTCTGGTTGCGACAACACGAAACCGAGGAATGATCATTGATGGCGAGAGGTATCATGATACGTCTCCAACATATCTATAATTTTTTATTGTTCCATGCTATTATATTACCCGTTTTGGATGTTTATGGGCTTTACTTTACACTTTTGTATCATTTTTGGGACTAACCTACTAACCGGAGGCCCAGCCCGAAATGCTGTTTTTTGCCTATTTCAGTGTTTAGAGGAGAAGGAATATCAAACGGAGTCCAAACGGAATGAAACCTTCCGGAGCGATCTTTTTGGAACAAATGCAATCCAGGGGACTTGGAGTGGACGTCAAGTAACAAACAAGGTGGCCACGAGGGTGCCCAGCGCGCCCCTTGGGGGTGGGCGCGCCCCCCACACTCATGGGTCCATCGAGCGTCAATCGACCTACTTCTTCCTCCTATATATATCCACGTACCCCGAAAACATCCAGGAGCACCACGAAAAACTATTTCCACCGCCGCAACCTTCTTTATCTGTGAGATCCCATCTTGGAGCCTTCGTCGGCGCTCCGCCGAAGGGGGAATCGACCATGGAGGGCCTCTACATCATCTCCAAGGCCTCTCCGATGAGTTGTGAGTAGTTTACCACAGACCTTCGGTTCCATAGTTATTAGCTAGATGGCTTCTTCTCTCTCTTCGAATCTCAATACAAAGTTCTCCTCGATCTTCTTGGAGATCTATTCGATGTAACTCTTTTTGCGGTGTGTCTGTCGAGATCTGATGAATTGTGGGTTTATGATCAATTTTATCTATGAGAAATATTTGAATCTCCTCTGAATTCTTTTATGTGTGATTAAGTTATCTTTGCAAGTCTCTTTGAATTATCAGTTTGGTTTGGCCTACTAGATTGATCTTTCTTGCAACGGGAGAAGTGCTTACCTTTGGGATCAATCTTGCGGTGTCCTTTCCCAGTGACAGCAGGGGCAGCAAGGCACGTATTGTATTGTTGCCATCGAGGATAAAAAGATGGGGTTTATATCATATTGCATGAGTTTATCCCTCTACATCATGTCATCTTTCTTAATGCGTTACTCTGTTCTTCATGAACTTAATACTCTAGATGCAGGCAGGAGTCGGTCGATGTGTTGAGTAATAGTAGTAGATGCAGAATCGCTTCGATCTACTTGTCACGGACGTGATGCCTATATACATGATCATGCCTAGATAATCTCATAACTATGCGCTTTTCTATCAATTGCTCGACAGTAATTTGTTCACCCACCGTAATACTTATGCTATCTTGAGAGAAGCCACTAGTGAAACCTATGGCCCCCGGGTCTATCTTTTATCATATAAGTTTTCCATCTACTTTTATTTGCATCTTTTCCTTTCCAATCTATATCATAAAAATACCAAAAATATTTATCTTATCATATTATCTCTATCAGATCTCACTCTCGCAAGTTACCGTGAAGGGATTGACAACCCATTTATTGCATTAGTTGCGAGGTTCTTGTTTGTTTGTGTAGGTGCCTGGGACTTTTGAGGAGCCTCCTACTAGATTGATACCTTGATTCTCAAAAAGAGGGTGCATGAAGGGATTGACAACCCATTTATTGCGTTGGTTGCGAGGTTCTTGTTTGTTTGTGTAGGTGCGTGGGAATTTTGAGGAGCCTCCTACTGGATTGATACCTTGATTCTCAAAAAATGAGGGAAACACTTACGCTACTTTGCTGCATCACCCTTTCCTCTTCAAGGAAAACCAACGCAGTGCTCAAGAGGTAGCAAGAAGGATTTCTGGTGCCGTTGCCAGGGAGGTCTTTGCTCAAGTCAAGACATACCAAGTACCCATCACAAACTCATCTCCCTCGCATTACATTATTTGCCATTTGCCTCTCGTTTTCCTCTCCCCCACTTCACCCTTACCGTTTTATTCGCCCTCTCTTTCCCGTTCTTCTCTCTCTCGCTTGCCTTTTTGTGTGCTTGTGTGTTGGATTGTTTGTCACGATGGCGCAAGATAATACCAAATTGTGTGACTTTTCCAATACCAATAATAATGATTTCCTTAGCACTCCGATTGCTCCTCTTAATGATGTTGAATCTTGTGAAATCAATGCTACTTTGTGGAATCTTGTTATGAAAGATCAATTCTCTGGCCTTCCTAGTGAAGATGCTTCTACTCATCTAAACAACTTTGTTGATTTGTGTGATATGCAAAAGAAGAAAGATACGGATAATGATATTGTTAAATTGCAGTTATTTTCGTTTTCGCTTAGAGATTGTGCTAAAACTTGGTTTTCGTCTTTGCCTAAGAATAGTATTGATTCATGGAATAAGTGCAAAGATGCTTTTATCTCTAAGTATTTTCCTCCCACTAAGATCATCTTTCTTAGGAACGATATTATGAATTTTAGACAACTTGATCATGAGCATGTTGCCCAATCTTGGGAAAGAATGAAATTAATGATTCGCAATTGCCCTACTCATGGTTTGAAGTTATGGATGATCATACAAAAAAAATTTCCGGATTGAATTTTGCTTCTAGAAATCTTTTAGATTCGACCGAGGGAAGCACTTTTATGGAAATCACCTTAGGAGAAGCTACTAAACTCCTTGATAACATTATGGCTAATTATTCTCAATGGCACACCAAAAGATCTACTAGTAAAAGAGTGCATGCTATAGAAGAAATTAATTTTTTGAGTGGAAAGATGGCTGAACTTATGAAATTGTTTGCTACTAAGAGTGCTCCTATTGATCCTAATGATATGCCTTTATCTACTTTGATTGAGAATAATAATGAATCTATGGATGTGAATTTTGTTGGTAGGAATAATTCTAGTAACAATGCTTATAGAGGAAACTTTAATCCTAGACCGTTTCCTAGTAATTCCTGTAATAATTATGGTAATTCCTCCAACAACTCTTATGGAAATTTTAATAAGATGCCCTCTGATTTTGAGAATAGTGTTAAAGAATTTATGATCTCTCAAAAGAATTTTAATGCTTTGCTTGAAGAAAAATTTCTTAAAGTTGATGAATTGGCTAGGAACGTTGATAGACTTTCGCTTGATATTGATTGTTTGAAAATTAGATCAATACCACCTAAGCATGATATCAATGAGTCTCTCAAAGCCATGAGAATTTCCATTGATGAGAGCAAAGAAAGAACCGCTAGGTTGCGTGCTAAGAAAGATTGCTTTGTAAAAGCGTGTTCTTCTAGTTTCCCCTAAAAGTTATTGATGTATCCCCTATTAAATCCTTGTTTTGAAATATGAATCTTAATAATGATGGGATTGGAGATGATTCAACTTTAGTTAAAAGGCATCCCAATAATTCGAAGTTTTTAGATCTTGATGCTAAATTTGGTAAAAGTGGGATTGGAGAGGTCAAGACTTTAAATAGCATTGAACCTACAATTATGGATTTCAAGGAATTTAATTGTGATAATTGTTCTTTAATAGATTGTATTTCCTTGTTGCAATCTGTGTTGAATTCTCCTCATACTTATAGTCAAAATAAAGCTTTTACCAAACATATTGTTGATGCCTTGATGCAATCTTATGAGGAAAAACTTAATTTGAAAGTTTCTATACCTAGAAAACTTTATGATGAGTGGGAACCTACTATAAAGATTAAAATTAAAGATCATGAATGCTATGCTTTATGTGATTTTGGGTGCTAGTGTTTCCACGATTCCGAAAACTTTATGTGATGTGCTAGGTTTCCATGATTTTGATGATTGCTCTTTAAACTTGCACCTTGCGGATTCCACCATTAAGAAACCTATGGGAAGGATCAATGATGTTCTTATTGTTGGAAATAGGAATTATATGCCCGTAGATTTTATCGTTCTTGATATAGATTGCAATCTTTCATGTCCTATTATTTTTGGTAGACCTTTCCTTAGAACGATTGGTGCAATTATTGATATGAAGAAAGGGAATATTAGATTCCAATTTCCATTAAGGAAAGGCATGGAACACTTTCCAAGAAAGAAAGTTAAATTACCTTATGAATCTATCATGCGAGCTACTTATGAATTGAATTCCAAAGATGACACTACTTAGATCTATTCTCGCTTTTATGCCTAGCTAGGGGCGTTAAACGATAGCGCTAGTTGGGAGGCAACCCAATTTTATTTTTGTTTCTTACTTTTTGCTTCTGTTTAGTAATAAACATTTCATCTAGCTTCTGTTTAGATGTGTTTTTATGTTTTAATTAGTGTTTGTTCCAAGTAGAACATATAGGATAACCTACGGTGATAGTTGATTTGATTCTGCTGAAAAACAGAAACTTTGCGCGCATGAAAACAATTTTAGTAATTCAAAGAAACATGCTTTTGAATTGATTCGTTTTGATGTAGGTCAATAGACAAATTGCCCAGGACTTCCTATTTTGGTAGGATTTTTAGAGTTACAGAAGTATTCGAAAGTTGCAGATTTCTACAGACTATTCTATTTTTGACAGATTCTGTTTTTCATGTGTTGTTTGCTTATTTTGCTGCATCTATGGCTAGTATCGGGGGTTATGAACCATAGAGAAGTTGGAATACAGTAGGTTTAACACCAATATAAATAAAGAATAAGTTCATTATAGTACCTTATGTGGTAGTTTTTCTTTCTTGCACTAACGGAGCTTATGAGATTTCCTGTTGAGTTTTGTGTTGTGAAGTTTTCTAAGTTTTGGGTAAAGATTTGATGGACTATGGAATAAGTAGTCGCAAGAGCCTAAGCTTGGGGATGCCCATGGAACCCCAAGATATTTAAGGATAACCAAAAGCCTAAGCTTGGGGATGCTCCGGAAGGCATCCCCTCTTTCGTCTTCGTCTGTCGGTAACTTTACTTGGATCGCCACATGATATGTGTTTTTCTTGGAGCGTCTTGTATGTTATTAGTCTTTGCTTTTTAGATTACCACAATTATCCTTGTTGTACACACCTTTTGGGAGAGATCCACATGATTTTAAATTTATTAGAATACTCTATGTGCTTCACTTATATCGTTTGAGCTAGATAGTTTTGCTCTAGTGCTTCACTTATATCTTTTAGTGCACGGCGGTGGCTTAATTTTGTAGAAATTGTTGATCTCTCATGCTTCACTTATATTATTTTGAGAGTCTTTTAGAACAGCATGGTATTTGCTATGGTTATAAAATTGATCCTAGAATGATGGGCATCCAAGTTGGGTATAATAAAAACTATCATAGGAAGTGAATCGGATGCTAAGATCAATTTGATGCTTGATAATTGTTTTGAGATATAGATGTGGTGATATTAGAGTCATTATAGTTGGGTAATTGCGAATTTAAAGAATGCTTGTGTTGAAGTTTGTGATTGCCGTAGCATGCACGTAAGGTGAACCGCTTTGTGATGAAGTTGGAGCACAGTTTATTTATTGTTTGTCTTCCTTATGAGTGGCGGTCTGGGACGAGCGATGGTTTTTTCCTACCAATCTATCCCCCTAGGAGCATGCGCGTAGTACTTTGTTTTCAAAGACTTGTATATTTTTGCAATAAGTATATGAGTTCTTTATGACTAATGTTGAGTCCATGGATTATACGCACTCTCACCCTTCCACCATTGCTAGCCTCTCTTGTGTCGCGCAACTTTCGCCGGTACCATACACCCACCATATACCTTCCTCAAAACAGCCACCAGACCTACCTATTATGGCATTTCTATAGCCATTCCGAGATATATTGCCGTGCAACTTTCCACCGTTTCGTTTATTATGACACGCATCATCATTATCATATTGCTCTTTGCATGATCATGTAGTTGACATCGTATTTGTGGCAAAGCCACCTTCATAATTCCATACATGTCACTCTTTGTTCATTGCATATCCCGGTACACCGCCGGAAGCATTCATATAGAGTCATATTTTGTTCTAAGTATCGAGTTGTAATCTTGATTTGTAAGTAAATAAAAGTGTGATGATCTTCATTATTAGAGCATTGTCCCAAGTGAGGAAATGATGATGGAGACTATGATTGATGAGGACATGACTACCTTGGATATGACCAAAAATATTGCATATATGCATATTTGTCAGGTGATTTCTAGTGCAAACTATTCAATAATCTATTTATGTTATCCAGAACAAAAATACTTCACACACTTTTGTGTTTTGTCTAATTGCAGGTGTATGGGACATTTGTACAATCCACATATGAAGATAAGGAAGAAAGAGATGTTTATTTGCTGTCCAAAAAGTTCTCTCACGTCACTTTTGGCCCAAGAGAAGATAGAGTCCAAGTCTCTCACGTTCTGGATTCAGATTCGGACTGCACAGACACACCTGACTCAAAACGCACACAAGTTTTTCATACGTACTCCGAATTGGGTGATTCTTTTTTTGTTGGAAACTAGATTTCGTGCACTTTCCAACCCAATTGGAATCACCTTCAAATTCGTCCGGAGCGTTGAGTTGTGGACGAAACAATCTGATGCTGCAGCAGAATCTGAGTCAAACTACAAGTCCAAAGGTGTTACATCACCTCCACTTGGGCCCATTGGCCTTGTACGACCTAGATTTAGTTTTAGGCTGCCTTGGGACGTCCTCCCACCTCCTTGGCCGCCACCCCTTGCTCCTATATAAGTAGATCCATCTAGTAGCTTTTCCTTGGGATTTGTTTAGTTAAAAGTTAGCCATTGCAACTTCGTGTACTTCGTTTGTGTCCAACGACCAGACCAAGACCGCTTCCGGATCCCCACCATTATCAATACTTCATATTTATTTGCAATATTCAGATTGCTTTATCATATTCTTGCTCGTTCTTCGATTGCTTGCAGGAATAGACCTTCGTGGTCAGGCTGACCGTGCTTCCAGCATCGTCAGTAACCTCAGGAGATTGGTTTAGCGATTGCTAAGGCGCAACGTCGTGCACGTTTGTAGTCGGATCGTCAAAGTCGTCTCCACCAAATCGGTAGTATCATCTCATCGAAAGATCGGGACACCGTCCCTGCTTATTATACTCGTGACATGATTAAGAAGTTGCAACACTTAAAACAAGGTAGTGAAACTGTAACAAAATATTATGATGATTTACAAACTACCTTGTTGCATTCCTCTTTAGAAGAAAGTGAAGATGATTTTATGGATAGATTTTGGGGAGGATTAAACCGTGATATTCAAGAGATACTAATTCATGAAGAGTGTTATCCTATGGACCATTTGTTTCATCTTGCTTGCAAAGCTGAACAGGAAATAAAACGACGTGTTGGCCACGAGGAGAACAAGCGCACGGTGCACATTCCAAGAGTTGATATGATTGTTCCTTCAACTACTAGGCATACTATGACAACCACATCCGTTGTTGTCAGGACTACATCACCTCCACCATGTGACACATCGCCCCCGAGAGTGGCTACATCATCTGAGTTGATCATAAGAGGTAATGACAAACGTACTGATCTTCCATCTCTACATGAGAATGATGAATGCCTTGTCAATTTGAATGCACCATCTGATGAGCTACCCACTACTTTGATCACACCACCTATTTTAGGGGACTACGTTGATAATTTGACTTTGCCATGTGATCAAACAACTGAAATACCAACAATTTTGAGTGCACCCATTGAATTAACTATTGATGCAAAAGAACCAATGTTTAATCATTTTGATATGACCTCTAATCTTGGTGATGATTCTGTGTTGAATGACTTATTGCATGTTTGCTTATTTAAGCATGTTGTAGCATGTAAATTTGATGCAAGTAAGGTTTATTCACCAATGTTGGGATGGTTTAATGATGAACATTGTCAATCTTTTGAAATGAATAAGAGCTTCACTTATATGTGCAAACTGAGTTGCAATATTTTCATGCCTTCTACTTCTTGTGCTAATTTTTTGGCTTTAGATTTTATGAACTATGCAAGTTACTCATCTATTCATGTGTCATATATGCAAAAATCAAGGGAAGTAAAAATGGATGACATATACATATACAACATGTACACCTTGTCTCTTTTGTTAGCCACATTTCAGATTAAGCAACGCCGAGGACGGCTTTATTTTCAAGAAGGGGAGGATGATGAGGACATGACTACCTTGAATATGCCCAAAAATATTGCATATATGCATATTTGTCAGGTGATTTCTAGTGCAAACTATTCAATAATCTATTTATGTTATCCAGAACAAAAATACTTCACACACTTTTGTGTTTTGTCTAATTGCAGGTGTATGGGACATTTGTACAATCCACATATGAAGATAAGGAAGAAAGAGATGTTTATTTGCTGTCCAAAAAGTTCTCTCACGTCACTTTTGGCCCAAGAGAAGATAGAGTCCAAGTCTCTCACGTTCTGGATTCAGATTCGGACTGCACAGACACACCTGACTCAAAACGGACACAAGTTTTTCATACGGACTCCGAATTGGGTGATTCTTTTTTTGTTGGAAACTAGATTTCGTGCACTTTCCAACCCAATTGGAATCACCTTCAAATTCGTCCGGAGCGTTGAGTTGTGGACGAAACAATCTGATGCTGCAGCAGAATCTGAGTCAAACTACAAGTCCAAAGGTGTTACATCACCTCCACTTGGGCCCATTGGCCTTGTACGACCTAGATTTAGTTTTAGGCTGCCTTGGGACGTCCTCCCACCTCCTTGGCCGCCACCCCTTGCTCCTATATAAGTAGATCCATCTAGTAGCTTTTCCTTGGGATTTGTTTAGTTAAAAGTTAGCCATTGCAACTTCGTGTACTTCGTTTGTGTCCAACGACCAGACCAAGACCGCTTCCGGATCCCCACCATTATCAATACTTCATATTTATTTGAAATATTCAGATTGCTTTATCATATTCTAGCTCGTTCTTCGATTGCTTGCAGGAATAGACCTTCGTGGTCAGGCTGACCGTGCTTCCAGCATCGTCAGTAACCTCAGGAGATTGGTTTAGCGATTGCTAAGGCGCAACGTCGTGCACGTTTGTAGTCGGATCGTCAAAGTCGTCTCCACCAAATCGATAGTTATCATCTCATCGAAAGATCGGGACACCCTCGCCTCTATCAAGTGGTATCAGTTTTCAGGTTGCTCGGTGAGAATTTCCAGTTTTCCTAGATTAGATTTACTTTCTTACCTATTGTTCAAGAAAAAGCCATTAAAAAGAGTTAGATCTATTCATCCTTGGTCCAAGCCAGTCTGAGCCTTTGCAATTTTCTTTTCATTGATTGCATAGTTGAATTATCGATTGCATCGTCGTGTCGAGTTGCTGGTCTTAGTGTCTAGTTCGTTTAGAGTTTCGAGTTCTGTTCACATTAGTCACGCCACCGCTGCATCATTATCTCTTCCGCTGTCCACCACCCATCCATCAATTTCCACCACGTGCTACCCACCATTCATTGTCATAATAATAGTTGAGATCGTTCACATCTTCACTTGATCCAATCTGCATCTTATCAAGTTTGTTTTGGAAAGAGGGAGAAAAAAAGAGAGAAAAAAAACGAGAGAAAAAAAAGGAAAAAAAGTCAGAGAAAAAAAAGGAGAGAAAGAAAAAAAAAGTGTGAGGAAAAAAAAAGAGAAAAAAAAACAAAAAAATCGGCACAAACTTTTTCAGAGGAAAGTTGGAGACAAAGTTGTTGATATATCCTGCTTGGCTGTTGTTTCACCTCATTATCTTCACTGCTGTTGTGATCTTCACTTATATCTTGCTGTCAAGAGCTACTTAGTATCCTTCATTGATGCTAGTTGTGCTACGCCGTGACCTCATTAGTGTTCTAGGCTCGCGTCTCTAGTCCGGTCTAGCCTAGGACCAGCACAGTACCGTCGTTGAGCGTTTATTCAACATTGCATCTTTGAATTGATTATTGCTAATCTTTTGCTACCATATATAGCCAACCCAGCTCCACATATTTCTACACCGTGTATACGTACGCTCCCCTGGCAATCGCTTTACTCAATATTCGGAGTTACTTGACACCGCTGGTTGCCGATCACCGCCAGCTGCATGGTAAGAACTTGTAAGACATTGATATTTGCTTTACTGTGAGCGTTTTACCACCACACCCTAGTAGTTATAGGAACATTTTTTTTGGGTTTTGTTTCTTGTTCTACTAATCATGACAGGATCCAGAGTCAATTCATGGGCTTTGTCGATCGCGGGAGACGTGCCACCACCTTTGCAAATACCACAACTGTCACGAGAGGTGCACAAACATCCAAATGCACATGATCAGGTTAATGTATCTATACCACCATTTAATGGCCGTTTTAAACCTGCTTTATATATTGAATGGGAGTTCGACATAAAAAATATATTTGCTTCCCATAATTTCGATGAATATAAAAAGGTTAAGGTTGCGGTTGGTTCTTTCACTGGTTATGCTTTGGTTTGGTGGAGTGAATATTGTCGGTTACACCCTGATTATATACCTACTACTTGGGATGATTTGAAACTTGCCATGCGACATACTTTCGTCCCTGCTTATTATACTCGTGACATGATTAAGAAGTTGCAACACTTAAAACAAGGTAGTGAAACTGTAACAAAATATTATGATGATTTACAAACTACCTTGTTGCATTCCTCTTTAGAAGAAAGTGAAGATGATTTTATGGATAGATTTTGGGGAGGATTAAACCGTGATATTCAAGAGATACTAATTCATGAAGAGTGTTATCCTATGGACCATTTGTTTCATCTTGCTTGCAAAGCTGAACAGGAAATAAAACGACGTGTTGGCCACGAGGAGAACAAGCGCACGGTGCACATTCCAAGA
This sequence comes from Triticum dicoccoides, assembly GCF_002162155.2. NCBI lineage: Eukaryota > Viridiplantae > Streptophyta > Magnoliopsida > Poales > Poaceae > Triticum > Triticum dicoccoides. Next base: position 318,782,100 of record NC_041393.1, read on the forward strand.
GTTGATATGATTGTTCCTTCAACTACTAGGCATACTATGACAACCACATCCGTTGTTGTCAGGACTACATCACCTCCACCATGTGACACATCGCCCCCGAGAGTGGCTACATCATCTGAGTTGATCATAAGAGGTAATGACAAACGTACTGATCTTCCATCTCTACATGAGAATGATGAATGCCTTGTCAATTTGAATGCACCATCTGATGAGCTACCCACTACTTTGATCACACCACCTATTTTAGGGGACTACGTTGATAATTTGACTTTGCCATGTGATCAAACAACTGAAATACCAACAATTTTGAGTGCACCCATTGAATTAACTATTGATGCAAAAGAACCAATGTTTAATCATTTTGATATGACCTCTAATCTTGGTGATGATTCTGTGTTGAATGACTTATTGCATGTTTGCTTATTTAAGCATGTTGTAGCATGTAAATTTGATGCAAGTAAGGTTTATTCACCAATGTTGGGATGGTTTAATGATGAACATTGTCAATCTTTTGAAATGAATAAGAGCTTCACTTATATGTGCAAACTGAGTTGCAATATTTTCATGCCTTCTACTTCTTGTGCTAATTTTTTGGCTTTAGATTTTATGAACTATGCAAGTTACTCATCTATTCATGTGTCATATATGCAAAAATCAAGGGAAGTAAAAATGGATGACATATACATATACAACATGTACACCTTGTCTCTTTTGTTAGCCACATTTCAGATTAAGCAACGCCGAGGACGGCTTTATTTTCAAAAAGGGGAGGATGATGAGGACATGACTACCTTGGGTATGACCAAAAATATTGCATATATGCATATTTGTCAGGTGATTTCTAGTGCAAACTATTCAATAATCTATTTATGTTATCCAGAACAAAAATACTTCACACACTTTTGTGTTTTGTCTAATTGCAGGTGTATGGGACATTTGTACAATCCACATATGAAGATAAGGAAGAAAGAGATGTTTATTTGCTGTCCAAAAAGTTCTCTCACGTCACTTTTGGCCCAAGAGAAGATAGAGTCCAAGTCTCTCACGTTCTGGATTCAGATTCGGACTGCACAGACACACCTGACTCAAAACGCACACAAGTTTTTCATACGGACTCCGAATTGGGTGATTCTTTTTTTGTTGGAAACTAGATTTCGTGCACTTTCCAACCCAATTGGAATCACCTTCAAATTCGTCCGGAGCGTTGAGTTGTGGACGAAACAATCTGATGCTGCAGCAGAATCCGAGTCAAACTACAAGTCCAGAGGTGTTACATCACCTCCACTTGGGCCCATTGGCCTTGTACGACCTAGATTTAGTTTTAGGCTGCCTTGGGACATCCTCCCACCTCCTTGGCCGCCACCCCTTGCTCCTATATAAGTAGATCCATCTAGTAGCTTTTCCTGGGATTTGTTTAGTTAAAAGTTAGCCATTGCAACTTCGTGTACTTCGTTTGTGTCCAACGACCAGACCAAGACCGCTTCCAGATCCCCACCATTATCAATACTTCATATATATTTGCAATATTCAGATTGCTTTATCACATTCTTGCTCGTTATTCGATTGCTTGCAGGAATAGACCTTCGTGGTCAGGCTGACCGTGCTTCCAGCATCATCAGTAACCTCAGGAGATTGGTTTAGCGATTGCTAAGGCGCAACGTTGTGCACGTTTGTAGTCGGATCGTCAAAGTCGTCTCCACCAAATCGATAGTTATCATCTCATCGAAAGATCGGGACCCCCGCCTCTATCATCTAATCTTGGTGATGATTCTGTGTTGAATGACTTATTGCATGTTTGCTTATTTAAGCATGTTGTAGCATGTAAATTTGATGCAAGTAAGGTTTATTCACCAATGTTGGGATGGTTTAATGATGAACATTGTCAATCTTTTGAAATGAGTAAGAGCTTCACTTATATGTGCAAACTGAGTTGCAATATTTTCATGCCTTCTACTTTTTGTGCTAATTTTTTGGCTTTAGATTTTATGAACTATGCAAGTTACTCATCTATTCATGTGTCATATATGCAAAAATCAAGGGAAGTAAAAATGGATGACATATACATATACAACATGTACACCTTGTCTCTTTTGTTAGCCACATTTCAGATTAAGCAACGCCGAGGACGGCTTTATTTTCAAGAAGGGGAGGATGATGAGGACATGACTACCTTGGATATGACCAAAAATATTGCATATATGCATATTTGTCAGGTGATTTCTAGTGCAAACTATTCAATAATCTATTTATGTTATCCAGAACAAAAATACTTCACACACTTTTGTGTTTTGTCTAATTGCAGGTGTATGAGACATTTGTACAATCCACATATGAAGATAAGGAAGAAAGAGATGTTTATTTGCTGTCCAAAAAGTTCTCTCATGTCACTTTTGGCCCAAGAGAAGATAGAGTCCAAGTCTCTCACGTTCTGGATTCAGATTCGGACTTCACAGACACACCTGACTCAAAACGCACACAAGTTTTTCATACGGACTCCGAATTGGGTGATTCTTTTTTTGTTGGAAACTAGATTTCGTGCACTTTACAACCCAATTGGAATCACCTTCAAATTAGTCCGGAGCGTTGAGTTGTGGATGAAATAATCTGATGCTGCAGCAGAATCTGAGTCAAACTACAAGTCCAAAGGTGTTACATCACCTCCACTTGGGCCCATTGGCCTTGTACGACCTAGATTTAGTTTTAGGCTGCCTTGGGACATCCTCCCACCTCCTTGGCCGCCACCCCTTGCTCCTATATAAGTAGATCCATCTAGTAGCTTTTCCTTGGGATTTGTTTAGTTAAAAGTTAGCCATTGCAACTTCGTGTACTTCGTTTGTGTCCAACGACCAGACCAAGACCGCTTCCGGATCCCCACCATTATCAATACTTCATATTTATTTGCAATATTCAGATTGCTTTATCATATTCTAGCTCGTTCTTCGATTGCTTGCAGGAATAGACCTTCGTGGTCAGGCTGACCGTGCTTCCAGCATCGTCAGTAACCTCAGGAGATTGGTTTAGCGATTGCTAAGGCGCAACGTCGTGCACGTTTGTAGTCGGATCGTCAAAGTCGTCTCCACCAAATCGATAGTTATCATCTCATCGAAAGATCGGGACACCCTCGCCTCTATCAATGATTCCCCCACAAGTCGGGATGAGACTTCAGACTTTACAAAAAAAAGAAGAAAGGCCAAATAAAAAAATGAGATAAAAAGAGAGAAGGGACAATGCTACTGTCCTTTTTACCACACATGTGTTTCAAAGTAGCACCGTGATCTTCATGATAGAGAGTCTCCTATGTTGTCACTTTCATATACTAGTGCGAATTTTTCATTATAGAACCTGGCTTGTATATTCCAATGATGGGCTTCCTAAAAATGTCCTAGGTCTTCATGAGCAAGCAAGTTGGATGCACACCCATTTAGTTTCTTTTATTGAACTTTCATACATTTATAGATCTAGTGCATCCGTTGCATGGCAGTCCCTACTCACTCACATTGATATCTATTAATGGGCATCTCCATAGCTTGTTGATACGCCTAGTTGATGTGAGACTATCTGCTCCTTTTTTTTGTCTTCTCCACAACCACCATTCTATTCCACATATAGTGCTATGTCCATGGCTCGCGCTCATGTATTGCGTGAAAGTTGAAAAAGTTTGAGATTACGAACGTATGAAACAATTGCTTGGCTTGTCATCGGGGTTGTGCATGATTAAATACTTTGTGTGATGAAGATAGAACATAGCCAGACTATATGATTTTGTAGGGATAACTTTCTTTAGCCATGTTATTTTGAGAAGACATGATTGCTTTATTAGTATGCTTGAAGTATTACTATTTCTTATGTCGATATGAACTTTTATTTTGAATCATTTGGATCTGAACATTCATCCCACAATAAAGAAAATTACATTGAGAATTACGCTAGGTAGCATTCCACATCAAAAATTCTGTTTTTATCATTTACCTACTCGAGGACGAGCAGGAATTAAGCTTGGGGATGCTTGATACGTCTCCAACGTATCTATAATATTTTATTGTTCCATGCTATTATATTACCCGTTTTGGATGTTTATGGGCTTTACTTTACACTTTTATATCATTTTTGGGACTAAACTACTAATCGGAGGCCCAACCTGAATTGCTATTTTTTTGCCTATTTCAGTGTTTCGAGGAAAAGAAATATCAAACGGAGTCCAAACGGAATGAAACCTTCGGGAGCGATCTTTTTGGAACAAATGCAATCCAGGGGACTTGGAGTGGACGTCAAGCAACAAAAGAGGCGGCCACGAGGGTGCCTGGCGCGCCCCCTGGGGGTGGGCACGCCCCCACCCTTGTGGGCCCCTCGAGCCTCAACCGACCTACTTCTTCCTCCTATATATATATCCACGTACCCCGAAAACATCCAGGAGCACCACGAAAAACTATTTCCACCGCCGGAACCTTCTATATACGCGAGATCCCATCTTGGAGCCTTCGTCGGTGCTCCACCGGAGGGGGAATCAACCATGGAGGGCCTCTACATCATCTCCAAGGCCTCTCCGATGAGTTGTGAGTAGTTTACCACAGACCTTCGGGTCCATAGTGATTATCTATATGGCTTCTTCTCTCTCTTTGAATCTCAATACAAAGTTCTCCTTGATCTTCCTGGAGATCTATTTGATGTAACTCTTTTTGTGGTGTGTTTGTCAAGATCCAATGAATTGTGGGTTTATGATCAAGTTTATCTATGAGAAATATCTGAATCTCCTCTGAATTCTTTTATGTGTGATTAAGTTATCTTTGCAAGTCTCTTTGAATTATCAGTTTGGTTTGGCCTACTAGATTGATCTTTCTTGCAATGGGAGAAGTGCTTAGCTTTGGGTTCAATGTTGCGGTGCCCTTTCCCAGTGACAGCAGGGGCAGAAAGGCACGTATTGTATTGTTGCCATCGAGGATAAAAAGATGGGGTTTATATCATATTGCATGAGTTTATCCCTCTACATCATGTCATCTTTCTTAATGTGTTACTCTGTTCTTCATGAACTTAATACTCTAGATGTAGGCAGGATTCAGTCGATGTGTGGAGTAATAGTAGTAGACGCAGAATCGTTTCGATCTACTTGTCATGGACGTGATGCCTATATACATGATCATGCCTAGATAATCTCATAACTATGCGCTTTTCTATCAATTGCTCAACGGTAATTTGTTCACCCACCATAATACTTATGCTATCTTGAGAGAAGCCACTAGTGAAACCTATGGCCCCCGGGTCTATCTTTTATCATATAAGTTTTCCATCTACTTTTATTTGCATCTTTTACTTTCCAATCTATATCATAAAAATAGCAAAAATATTTATCTTATCATATTATCTCTATCAGATCTCACTCTCGCAAGTTACCGTGAAGGGATTGACAACCCCTTTATTGTGTTGGTTGCAAGGTTCTTGTTTGTTTGTGTAGGTGCGTGGGACTTTTGAGGAGCCTCCTATTGTATTGATACCTTGGTTCTCAAAAACTGAGGGAAATACTTACGCTACTTTGCTGCATCACCCTTTCCTCTTCAAGGAAAACCAACGCAGTGCTCAAGAGGTAGCATATCACTGTATCAAGGATTCATAAGATGGTGTGCAATTCCCGTGACATTCTTGACATAAGACGGTAATACTCTAAGGTAGAATAGAACAAAAGCATGATTGACATTTTGATCCATAGAATACAACTGCTCTGACCCAATCCTAGAAATGGACAAGGCACTGGAGTTTGTTTTTCCTAGTCATTCCGGAATAGAATGGCTGGACGGACCAAGGAGTAAAAGGCATCGATGAACACAAGTGCATGACTACTCCTGACTATCAATTGATAGACGGGGGTCAGAATACAAGTAAGGAGGGACAACTCAAGGAACATATAACTTTGTGAGTTATGGATGCATAGATTAGTATGTCGAACCAGGTTCAATAGGTTTCTTCCGGATAACCCATGAAGAAAGGTAGAACTGGTAGAGTAACAACACAGAATCGTGAACTCGTCAAGAGCACTCTGGTTGTGATCTTTCGGTTCAACGAGGAACTTCTGCCATAAGCAGTTCATGGTATTGGAAGAAGGAAATACCACATACCTTGAGGACTATCGCAGTGGTTACTAATAACCTAAAGAAACTAGCAAACACTATCAACATGAAGTAGGTAGGGTGGATCTTGGGTTCAAAACCCAGGAGTAGAATGCCTACTAACTAAATGGCATCACGGGATGCTTTTGAGAATGACTACCAGAATCATCACACTGGAGACAAGACATGGCTAGATTACTAGATGATCCCCTAAGTCACCTAGGGTCATAATAATATTTCCAACATATACGCCGAGGCAATAGAGTACCTAAATTCACCGATTAGTGTAGTTAACCTAGCCAAAAAGGACATTGAAACACAGAGGGAAAGGATTTTGCAAATGCATCAGATTGTTTAGAGATCTGGGATGACTCGGACAGCACAACGGTTGTAAATGCTTAAAAGGATTTGAGACATCCCACAAAATGGTGGCATAGCCACTCGATCATTTCAATATCAAAGTTTCGAGGTCAACTAGCAACACACGGAAGTAGTAGGAACTGAACTGAGGCTTGAATCCATCAATCCTATAAGTCTACGGATTAGTAACACATGATCCTGATAGAAAGAAGAGAGAGCCTAGTTCCTTAACCCGTAGGAAAGATACATGACTCGGATCAGAAGGGCATCAGGTATACGGAGTAAAAAGAGCCTTACGTTCCCATCCACAATCAATTCCCTTAGATAAATGAAGAATTTCTAGACTCAACTTTGACCAGTTTGGCTTGGTAATCCTACAGGCAGTGAGGCTCTGATACCAAAGCTGTGAGGACCCCGGTCCTAAGTCACACCGATCTAGCATGTAACATATCATATCACTTTGCGGCCTCATGCACGGTATTCACACGGGTTCCACCTTACATTGTCCGGGACTGTTTGCGCCTTTTGGCTCACGTATATGACAGTGCTGCTAGCATCCATATGACAAAGAACCCATGCCGACATGACTAGTTGTAAACCCAAAGTGGCGCTAACTTACAGGGACAGGCATACGTGACCTAGCAACGTATGTGTCGATCAACAACGTATGAACCCAAGTCGTAGCAAGCTACCAGGACTTAAAGGAACAATGTGTGACATTTCCCCGAATGGACAGACACAGGAATGAATAAGGACACATGCTGGCCAGCCTAAGTGTACCGGAGTAGTAAAAAGCTACCAAGGCTCAGTGGAAGCACTAGGAGACATTTCCCAGTAAGAGAGGCTACCAAGAATAAACAACTAGGTTGTCGGTTCCCACACATACTAAGCATTTCAATAAACATACACACAATATGCTCAATATGCGCAAATACAACATGGCATCACAACAAGACTCTACAACTCAAGTATTTATTCAATAGACTCCAGGAGCCAAGTATTACAATCATGGGTCTCATGACCCAACATTCAGAGCATACAAACAATAAGCACATGCGGAAGCTTAACTTGTGTGAGTACAGACAACTACAAATGAAAAGGGCCGAGAAACCTGACTATCTACAAGATCCTGCCGAGGGCACAAGATTGTAGTTGAGGTAACAAGCTAAACGTCAAAGTCCATGGGGAACTACTAGTGAGACTGGAGTCTCTCTACAAAACATAAATTAAGCAAACTACTAGCAAGACTTACATCAGAACTAGCTACATATGCATCAGTATCAACAAAAAGGGGTGGTGGAGGTTAACTGCAGCAAGCCAACTTTGACTCGGTGGCTATCCTAAGCTATGACTGCAAGTAACTCTTTGAGGTGGCGCACACGAGTCCACATATTCACCATATCAAGACACCACTATGGATCTGCTCCCATCTCTCTATGAGAACGCCATCCATAGCACTCGCGCTTATCTTGCGCATTTTAGAGTATCCACTTTCACTTATCTATGAACTGTATAGGCAACCTAGAGGTCCTTTAACGCAGACTCGGCTATTCGATTAGATGATGTTAACCCTGCAGGGGTGTACTTCTTCACACACGCTCTCTCCACTTACCGCCATGTACGCGTCATCTATCTCGGCAACCTTCAAGCGGAAGCCTGGCGAGGGTGTCGGCCACGACCTGACTAACCACACAAGTCCCTAGGCAAGGTTTATCGCCTATTCAGGTTCCATCCGTAGGTAGTCCGACCGAGGTTTCCACATACGGGCCCGAACGATGTGTGCAGGGTTCCCGGTCACCAAATGGGCGACTCGGTATACCGAGCCACATGCCTACTGCATCACAGCCCACCCCTCGGGTCAGTGCTGCGCATGGCCTCCAGCATACTACAAACACTAGAAACTACTTGCAACTCCCGGACAGAGGACAAGGGCGGTTAATAAGTCGAGAGGGTCAATTGGTTTCGGACCCAACGCGTGGTAGTGGCTGTTCATGGATCACAAACACAAAACTCAGTTCCTGATGATGGTTTCAATGAGACAAACCACCATGTACTGCTACATAGCCTCTCACCGCTACCTTTACCAAATCGTGTTCACACACTTAGCTCACACACAGTAGGACATGTTCATCACCATTCCAATTCATCCCCGATGAATCAGACCTGACTCAGCTCTAAGCAGTAGCAGGCATGACAAACAAGCATGAATGAGTAGGCACATCAGGGATCAAACTACTCCTACTCATGCTAGTGGGTTTCATCTACTTACTGTGGCATTGATAGGTCATGTAGAGGAAAGAGGTTCAACTACCACAACATGTAACAGATGTATCGTTGTAGTCCTAATGCAGTAAAAGAGAGCAGGAGCAAGAGAGTGGGATTGTATCGGAAAGAACAAGGGGGGGGGGTTGCTTGCCTGGCCCTTTTGAAGATAGTATAATTCTTCATCGGTGTCATCGATCTCATCGTCGAAGCCACGTCTACTGAGAGGGGACAAGTACCGGCAAACAAGGAAGAACACAATCAATACAATGCAAAATATGATGCATGATCATGACATGGAAAAATGAGTGTGTTGGGCTAATGCAACTACAACCAGATGGGTTTGGGTCATTTTGAACCAAAAGTTCAACCCCAAACTCAAATTATGAATTTAAATAGTGCCTTATCATGTTTTGAACGAAACAGCAAGGTTAATTTATTTAAACATGCATGAAACCAGTACAAATGGATAGGTTGGATTTTTCTAATTATTTTTCATATATAAATCTTTGCATTTGGAGTTATAGATTATTTTCTATGATTTTTAGAAGTTAAAGCATTTTCTGGAGTTTCCTGGATTATTTAAAATCCATAAAATGATTCACTATGTCAGCATTGCGTCATCATGACATCAGCAGGTCAACAACGGTCAGCCAGGTCAAACCTGACCAGTGGGGCCCACTGGTCAGTGACCCAGTGGCTAACAGGGTTTAATTAAACCTAACTAGGCTAATTAACAAGCACTAGGGCCCACTGTCAGTGTCTCAGGGTTAGTTAGCGAGGTGATTAACCCCTAACAGTGGTGATTAGCACTAACTAACAGCTAAACTAAACCAGTTAGGGCCGGCCCCACATGTCATTGACTCAGGTGGGGTCCAGCCGGGGTCAAAGTGGGTCAAACCCACCGGCGTTAAGCCATCGGCGAGGCCGAGACGGCGGAGGGGCTCAGACTTTGCTCTCTAGCAACCAAATGAGTGGCAGAGAGGCTCTACGAGATGCGGATGCTCGTCCACATCAAACGGTAGTGGTGGTTTGGCTCGGGATGGCCGGAAACATCGCCGACGACGACCTTGGCGGCTGCCGGAGCTCGGGAGAACTCGGGGTCGGGGCTGCGGCGAGCTAGGCGGGTCGAGGTCAGTATCTACGGGCTCTACGTGGCGCGGCGAGATCGTTGGGCTCAAGGGTCGGGCCATTTGATGGTCGGGCGTGCGTCGGCGGCGAGCACAGGCGATGGCGCGTGTGGGCGAGCAAGGTGCGGTGGCTATGTAGCACGAGAGTGAGAACGGAGAGGGGAAGAAGGGTTAGTGGCTCAAGGTGAACACGTTGGGCGGGTCGACGAGCTCGGGAAGGCACCAGAGAGAGTGGAGCGGCGCGGGGGATCTCCGGCGGCCGGTGACGAGGACAATGAAGATGACGAAGCTACAAGGCGTCAGCGATGCATGGCTCGTCGAGGGCGAAGAGGAGGTCATAGCGGAGCTCTAGGGAACATAGAGAGGTCGAGGGGGAGGTGGTGGGTGTGGTGTCAGCGAGCGGCGGCGACGAGCATGCTCGGGTGCGGTGCAGGGAGATGGAGAAGAGGGGGAGGAGGCCGAGGGAGAGTGAGGGAGGTCCAGGGGAGGTCGGGGCGATGCACGTGGCGGTCGGCGCCGACTCCAGTAGCGGCAAGCAAGAAGGAGGTCGTCGGGCACGTGTTCGCACGCGTCGGCCACACGCTTGTCCTCCTAGCAGGGAGGAAGACAACAGGGGAGGAGGCCAGGTGGGCTGGACCACCAGCTGGGCCGTCAGGTGGGCTGGCCAGCTGGGCTGCGACAAGTAAGCCAGGTAAGTCCCTTTTCCTTTTATTTCTGTTTTCTATTTTTCTGTAACTTTTAGGGCTTTATTAAAAATACTAAAACAGGCTCAAAATTCATGCAACTGCTTGAGTCTACTGTTTGGATTATTTCCAACAGCAAACATTTCTGTTCATGAATATTTGGGCATTTAAAATAATTTATAAAATTTAAATGCCCAAATGCAAATAAAATATGATTTAAGTCAGTGACCCTATCCTAGAAAGGTGTGCACCATTTTTGTCAGAGGTTCTAGACCAAGGCAAAGATGATGAACATTTTTGAAGGGCATTTCAGGTTCATTGAAAAAGTAATTTAGTAACCATAGTTGGATCAAGTGGTGCTGGGGGTTTCTGCCTTCCCCATTTCAACTTTCTGAGAAATTTAAACATGATGCAACACCAGTTGCTAGCACTAGGCATTTCCAGAACTAGGGATGTGACAGCAAATGGCCAGTAAATCAACTGCTATACCTGTCGGTATTTGTGAGGATGTGCCTGTTGTGGTTGCAAACTTACTATTTTAACAGACTTTGTTATTCTTGATATTCCCGAGGACGACAGTATGTAGATCATCCTTGGTAGATCTTTTCTAAATACTGCAGGGTCTGTTATTAATTGCAACAAAGGCAATGTCACTTTTCATGTGAATGGCAACGAGCATACAATACACTTTCCGAGGAAACAACCTCAAGTTCATAGTGTCAATTCTAGTGGAAATATTTCAACGATTACTATTGGGGGTTCTGAATTCCCTCTTCCTACTGTAAAAAATAAATATGATATTCTTACTGTTGGGGACATGCATATCCCCATTGAGGTAACCTAGTGTTATTCAAAAATTCTTCGGTTTCATGTTATTCGGAAGAAGTTTGTTAACAAGACTTGATCAACCTTGTTAGTGGATTCCTTTTGACGAACATGAGATGGATGAAGTTAGAAAACACAACTCTCTGTACCCTCATTTTACTTTCTGTTATTTAGATTAAATAAAGCAAAAATAGTATTTTTCTATCTGTTTTCTGAGTTATCCTTGCAATAAAAAAATAACCCGAAAATAAAAGTTCTCCAAATGCCCTGAAAATGAAGTATGATTTTTTGTAGAATATTTAAGAATTTCTGGCACTGAGAACACACCAGGGGGACCCACCATTTGGCCACGAGGGCACAGGGTGTGCTCCTTACCTCGTGGGCCCCGCGTGGATCCCCTCCACTTATTCCAGCACTCACTCACTTCGTCTTCCTCTAGAAAAAATCCTCCCATAGCTCAAACCCATGTTCTAGCTCATCTTGCTGCCATTTTCGATCTCCTTGGTTAGAGCTCCATTCACAAAACTTTTTTGGGGAATTGTTCTTCGGTATGTGACTCCTCCAATGGTCAATTTGTTTTTGCTCTAGTGCTTTATTTATTGCAAATTTTTGCTGCTGAGGCGACCTTGTTCTTGATCTTGCATGTCAAATTTATATGGTTCAAAGTAGTTTTAATGCATGATATAGCCTCTAGGCACTTGTGGGAGTAGTTGCTATCAATCTTGTTGAGTTTGGTTCACTTTTATTTTGAGTCACTAAAACTTTCAAAGAAAATAAGAGGAAGAAAAATGTTTAGGAAAATGTACCAAGGTGGTTCCTCAAGGAAGCAAGAACCAAGGCTCGCGATACGTGAGCTGGACGAAGAACCACCAAGAGAAGCTCAAGTGTGGCCTTGTGAATGGCCGTCAGAAGAGTTTATGGTCCAAGCAGGCTTCAAGGATGAATTTGACGCGTATGTGCGTAATGCTGAGCTTGAGGACTTCATGTCAGGTAGGTGCCGATAGTACCACTACCTCACTGATCCTTTGTGAGTAGGTTTAAATTTTCATCCTCGCGCAATATTCACACTGTTTTATTTGATCTTTATGATAAATCATATACCATGGACCTAGAAGATTTTAATACTGCTTGCAAAATCCCGCAGTGGGGCAATGTTAGTGAAACTCGCAAATCTGAATATAAAGACTTTGTTGCTAGTATCAATGTGGGAGAAACTTGAGAAACCGCACAAGCTACCATATGGAGCATTCATTTCCCTTCCATACATTATTTTGCTCCCTTTATAGGTAGATGCATCAACGGTAAAGATGAGGTTTGTCACATGTGCGTTCCAGATCTTAGTGTCCTCAAGAGTGCAGTATTAGGTGATAAACAATATAACTTGGGGGCCATTGTTGCACGGAGGTTGCATCTTAATGTTACAAGTGGAGATTTGTTTGGTGGAATTTATGCAACTCATGTAGCTAATTATCTTGGTGTCACCATAAATGGAAATGATATTGAGTTGCCACCTGCTTATCTAGATTATAGTGCTATGGTTCGCCATCAGTTTCTTGAGAGGAATGAACAGTTCCTCCAGTACCGACTAATCTTTGACAGACGGCGTACTCTCCATGTTGATCTCCTTGCTCCTACTTTCTTTAATTTTCAGACAAAAAGGAGATACTTTATAACCATGGAGGAGCCGAACGAATATGAGAGGAGGACGGAGCACTACTAGGAAAAGGGCTATAGATGATATGGCCACTCATGGTGCACCAGACATGTGGTGCGCCACTACTATATAGCAGTGGTGCACCATGTGTCGGTGCGCCATTAGTGTGATAGACACTAATGGCGCACCATGTGTCGGTGCGCCATTAGTGTGATAGACACTAATGGCGCACCCTAATGGCGCACCGGACACACGGTGCGCCACTAGTAACAATTATTTTTTCCAAAAATACTAATGGCGCACCAGGGCACAGTGCGCCATTACTAGTTTTAACTAGTAATGGCGCACCAGCCACACAGTGCGCCACTACTATTTTTTTATTTTTTTTGCAAAACTACTAATGGCGCACTGTGCCTGGTGCGCCATTAGTATATTTTATTATTATTATTATTTTGTAGAACTACTAATGGCGCACCACCAGCAGGTGCGCCATTAGTAACCAGGGTTACTAATGGCGCATTTGTAGGTGGTGCGCCATTAGTAACCTGGGACCAGCTAGATATTTTGGACAGCCACACCTACCCACTCACTTTCCCCACTTCATTCTCTCCACCTCCTCCTCCAAGCTTATCTCGGCTGCCTCCTCCTCCTGACCTCATTTGCACCATAGATTCATCCAAATTAAGTGGTTAAATTACCTTTTTTGATACATAAGTAAGGGGGAAGCTATCTTTATGTTGTAGATCTACTTTTTTTCTCCCTCCAACAACGTGCACATGCACTTTTCATGGCCTAGCTAGATCTATGTATGTTTATGGTGTTGCATATGTTTGTGGTGTTACATATATGTTTGTGTTTGCAGGTACCGGTATTTGAAATGCGATAGTTGCCAATATTTTGTCGGAATGTTGATTCATTTTCGTTTCGGCGAGAATTTTGGCACTATGCATTCTTTTTGGTCCTATTTTTAGGCAAAGTCATGCCAAATTTTTTCTTGGTTCTAAAATATCATTTTGCTCTACCCCGCAGGCGACCATGGTCCACACAATGACCGAAGGCATCATGAATAGGTTTTTGAGCTCCGCGAATGCCGAGATGCATCAAAAGAACGAGACGGAGATAAGAGTCCGTGTCGAAGATGCAAGCTGAAGAGCCTTATTGCGGACCCGGATTCCCGGCAGGTGCGGGACCACATGCTCTTGCGTGGTTTCATGGATGGCTATCGGTGGCAAGGTGATGAAGATGACTATGAAGTCGTCCCTGGGGGCCGGGCAAGAAATGAGGAAGGGCAGCAAGACAACCACCGCGGCTTGGGCAGGCAAGAAGACGAAGAATCTCCAGGACATGATCATGACGGTGATGTTGTACACAGTCATCATGTAGAAGATGAAGGACATGATGATGAGGAAGATGCTGGAGCAGACGAAGGGCATGATCATGAAGATGAAGATGCCGGAGCAGACGACCATGGACCATCGATGGGCTGGGTGCAGGACCCTCGTATTCAAGAGCTGCTTCTCAAGTAGACAGAGTAACACAAGAGCTGTCGCCCGAGAGAAAGCCAAGCTGGATCAACTTGAGATAGACGCGGTTACTCCATTGTATGAAGGATGCAGGCCCGAGGATACCCGCCTGAAAGTAACGCTCATGGCTCTCGAGATGAAGGTAAAACACAAAATGACCGACGCATGATTCGACGAGAACATGTCATTCTGGCGCGAACGTCTTCCCAAGGGGAACAAGTGCCCGACCAGTTTCGAGGAGGCGAAAAAATCGTGTGTCCTCTGGATTTACTGCACGTGAAATACCATGTGTGCATGAACAATTGCATCATTTATTGGGATGAGCACGCGGAGTCTACCATATGTCCGGTGTGCGGCGTCACTCGATACAAGAAGAGGAAGAAAGGTCCTCGAAAAGTGGTGTGGTACTTTTCGATCACTCCTCGTCTGCAACGGTATTTCGCGGACCCTAAGGTAGCAAAGCTCATGCGTTGGCACGTGGATAGGGAGGAGAAGAAGCGAGAAGATGACACAAATGATCCGGAGATAAATAAAAAAGACAAGATGCTGAGTCACCCTAAGGATGGGAGCCAGTGGCAAGCGTTGAACTTCGAACACCCAGAATTTGGGAAGGATCCAAGGAACATCGTGCTGGGCGCGAGCACCGATGGAGTCAATCCATTTGGCAGCCAGAGAAGCACACATAGCACCTGGCCTGTGTTTGTGTGGATGTACAACCTTCCCCCTGGTTGTGCATGAAGATGAAGTACATTCACATGAGTATGCTAATTGAAGGGCCAAAACAACCAGGGAACGACATCAATCTGTATCTGGGGCTGTTGAAAGAGGAGCTAGACACGCTGTGGAAAACGCCAGCCAATACGTGGGACACCGCAGAGAAAGAATATTTCCTATGAGAGCCGCACTGCTCACGATGGTGCACGACTATCTCGGTTACGGATATCTCACGGGGCAGGTGGTCTACGGATTTTCTGGATGTGTCAGGTGCATGGATGACACAATGTATCGCCAGCTAGATAGAGATCCCGGGTCTTTGAAAACCGTGTTCATGGGACATCGAAGGTGGCTTCGCGACGATGACCCGTGGAGGAAACGCAAGGATATGTTCGATGGTGAAACCAAACCCCGAAGACGCCCGCGTACGAGGAGCGGCGAGGAAATAGACGAGTTGTTGAAAAATTGGAAAGATTGCCCACTGCCGGGAAAGAAGCAAAAGGCTCCAGAGCCGGGAAGGAAGCGAAAGGCACCAGAGCCGCTGCTGAAGGTATGGAAAACGAGGTCTGTTTTCTGGGACTTGCCATACTGGAAGATCCACCGTTTGCCTCACAGCCTTGATGTCATGCATATCACGAAGAACGTGTGCGAGAGTCTGCTTGGTACCCTGCTCAACATGCCAGAGAGGACCAAAGATGGGCCGAAAGCAAGGGCAGACTTGAAATCAATGGGCATCTGGGAGGAGCTTCACGCTAATGATGATGATGATGAGGCGAAGCAGGACACGGAAAGTCGTCGCAAAGGTAAAAAGGCCAAGAAGACCGGAAATGACTTCCCTCCCGCGTGCTTCACTCTAAGTCAGGAGGAGATCGATCAATTTTTCACCTGCCTCATAGGAGTAAAACTTCCTTACGGTTACGCGGGGAAGATAAGCAGATACCTAGACTCAGCGAGGCAGAAGTTTAGCGGGATGAAGTCTCACGACTGTCACGTGCTCATGACGTAGATACTTCCAGTTGCAATCCGTGGGATCATGGACGCGCACATCCGTGAAATGCTATTTGGCCTATGCAACTTTTTCGACGTCATCTCTCGGAAGTCGGTTGGCGTGAGGCAACTCAGAAGGCTACAGGAAGAGATCGTGGTGATACTATGCGAGCTTGAGATGTACTTCCCGCCCGCATTCTTCGATATTATGGTGCATCTGCTGGTCCATATCGTGGAGGATATCATCCAACTCGGGCCGATGTTCCTGCACAGCATGATGCCATTCGAAAGGATGAATGGTGTCATCAATGGATACGTTCGCAACATGTCACGTCCAGAGGGAAGCATAGCCAGGGGCTTTCTGACCGAAGAGTGCATCTCCTACTGCATGAATTATCTAGGCATCGAGAACCCCATTGGTCTGCCCGTCAATAGGCACCTCGGCACGCTCGCTGGATGGGGTCACCGTGAGGGTCACCGCGAAATGCATGTCGACTTCGAGGGTCGACTCGCCGACTTTTAAAGAGCAAACCTAGTCGCGCTACAACACATAGACGTGGTCGATCCTTGCGTGGTAGAGCACAAAACCTTTATTGAGAAGACGTACAATGACCGAGGCCAACAGAGGACGGACGGAGATATAATCAAAGAGCACAACTCATGTTTCATGCATTGGTTCAAGCAGAAGCTTCTATCGTACCCTTTACATGAGGATTCTTCCGCGGTAGAACAACTCATATTCGCCTTGTCACAGGGCACCGAGCACAACATGATGACGTATGAGGCGTACAATATCATCGGCTACACATTCTACATCGAGGGAAAGGACATGAAGAGCGATGGTTATCAGAACTCCGGGGTAACGATGGAATCCTACACCGATAACGACAAGGACAGATACTATGGAAGGATCGAGGAGATCTGGGAGCTGAGCTACACTGGAGAGAAGGTCCCGATGTTCCCTGTCAGATGGGCCAAGAGCGTCATAATACCGGTATTTCACCACCATGGTTATACCCGAAGCCAAATCCAAGACTGCGGGTGCAAACGTCACCGCGAAAAATGAGCAATGGGTACTGGCTTCCCAAGTGGATCAATGCTTCTTCATTACCGACCCGCCAAAGCCCAGTCGTGTTGTCATGAGGAGAGGCAAAAGGAAGATCATCGGAATGGATGGAGTCGCCAATGAGCAAGACTTCGACAAGTACGGTGACCCGAAGATGGAACATGACGACGACGATGAAGTACCAGCATACACCACAAGAAGAAGCAGGACCACCCTACCTAAAGGACGTCTGTTCAAGAGAAGAACTCCATTTACGAAAAATAAGGGCAAGAAGATTGTGAAGAGAAAGCTAGCTAAGATCGATTGTATTTAATTGTAGCCTTCATTTCTCGATTGTATTTCATGGGCACTTTTTGAACTCATGAATATTTTTTCATTTCATGGGCACTTTTTGAATTCCTGAATATTTTTTCAAATTTGATGATATTTTTTCATATTCAGTATGAAAAAATATTGAATATTCATGAGGACACTCGATCTCGATCCCCCTCCATCTCGATCTCGATCCCCCTCCATCTCGATCGCTATCCCCCTCCATCTCGATCTCGATCCCCCCCCGCACCCTCCCCCGCTCCACCGCCGCCGCCGACCCCTGCACCCTCCCCGGCCTGCTCCACCGCCGCCGAGCACCCCCTGCACCCTCGCCCGCTCCACCGCCGCCGACGACCCACGGCACCCTCCCCAGTAATGTTTTACCAATTCACAAATGAATGCAACTAAACATCCAAAAAAACATATTTGATTATATTTTCAAATAAAAAATTTGATGATATTTTCAAATAACAAATTTGATGATATTTTTTCATATTCATAAATATTTTAAAATAACAAATTTGATGATATTTTTTTAAAAAATATTACTATTTTTATAAAAAAATATTACTGTTTCATATTCATATTCATTTTCTAAAAAATTATTAGATGCAACAAAAAAACATACTAATGGCGCACCGCTCGGGTGGTGCGCCATTGCTATCTAAAAAAAGATTTCTAATTGATAGAGGCGGGGTGTCCCGATCTTTCGATGAGATGATAACTATCAGTTTGGTGAAGATGACTTTGACGATCCGACTACAAACGTGCACGACGTTGCGCCTTAGCAATCGCTAAACCAACTCCGAGAGGTTATTGACCACGCCGAAGCACAATCAACCTGACCACGAAGGTCTATTCCTGCAAGCAATCGAAGAACAAGCAAGAATATGATAAAGCAATCTGAATATTGCGAATATAGATGAAGTATTGATAAAGGTGGGGATCCGTAAGCGGTCTTGGTCTGGTCGTTGGACACAAACAAAGTACACGAAGTTGCAATGGCTAACTTTTAACTAAACAAATCCCAAGGAAAAGCTACTAGATGGATCTACTTATATAGGAGCAAGGGGTGGCGGCCAAGGAGGTGGGAGGACGTCCCAAGGCAGCCTAAAACTAAATCTAGGTCGTACAAGGCCAATGGGCCCAAGTGGAGGTGATGTAACACCTCTGGACTTGTAGTTTGACTCGGATTCTGCTGCAGCATCAGATTGTTTCGTCCACAACTCAACGCTCCGGACGAATTTGAAGGTGATTCCAATTGGGTTGGAAAGTGCACGAAATCTAGTTTCCAACAAAAAAGAATCACCCAATTCGGAGTCCGTATGAAAAACTTGTATGCATTTTGAGTCAGGTGTGTCTGTGCAGTCCGAATCTGAATCCAGAACGTGAGAGACTTGGACTCTATCTTCTCTTGGGCCAAAAGTGACGTGAGAGAACTTTTTGGACAGCAAATAAACATCTCTTTCTTCCTTATCTTCATATGTGGATTGTACAAATGTCCCATACACCTGCAATTAGACAAAACACAAAAGTGTGTGAAGTATTTTTGTTCTGGATAACATAAATAGATTATTGAATAGTTTGCACTAGAAATCACCTGACAAATATGCATATATGCAATATTTTTGGTCATATCCAAGGTAGTCATGTCCTCATCATCCTCCCCTTCTTGAAAATAAAGCCGTCCTCGGCGTTGCTTAATCTGAAATGTGGCTAACAAAGGAGACAAGGTGTACATGTTGTATATGTATATGTCATCCATTTTTACTTCCCTTGATTTTTGCATATATGACACATGAATAGATGAGTAACTTGCACAGTTCATAAAATCTAAAGCCAAAAAATTAGCACAAGAAGTAGAAGGCATGAAAATATTGCAACTCAGTTTGCACATATAAGTGAAGCTCTTATTCATTTCAAAAGATTGACAATGTTCATCATTAAACTATCCCAATATTGGTGAATAAACCTTACTTGCATCAAATTTACATGCTACAACATGCTTAAATAAGCAAACATGCAATAAGTCATTCAACACAGAATCATCACCAAGATTAGAGGTCATATCAAAATGATTAAACATTGGTTCTTTTGCATAAATAGTTAATTCAATGGGTGCACTCCAAATTGTTGGTATTTCAGTTGTTTGATCACATGGCAAAGTCAAATTATCAACGTAGTCCTCTAAAATAGGTGGTGTGATCAAAGTAGTGGGTAGCTCATCAGATGGTGCATTCAAATTGACAAGGCATTCATCATTCTCATGTAGAGATGGAAGATCAGTACCTTTGTCATTACCTCTTATGATCAACTCAGATGATGTAGCCACTCTCGGGGGCGATGTGTCACATGGTGGAGGTGATGTAGTCTTGACAACAACGGATGTGGTTGTCATAGTATGCCTAGTAGTTGAAGGAACAATCATATCAACTCTTGGAATGTGCACCGTGCGCTTGTTCTCCTCGTGGCCAACACGTCGTTTTATTTCCTGTTCAGCTTTGCAAGCAAGATGAAACAAATGGTCCATAGGATAACACTCTTCATGAATTAGTATCTCTTGAATATCACAGTTTAATCCTCCCCAAAATCTATCCATAAAATCATCTTCACTTTCTTCTAAAGAGGAATGCAACAAGGTAGTTTGTAAATCATCATAATATTTTGTTACAGTGTCACTACCTTGTTTTAAGTGTTGCAACTTCTTAATCATGTCACGAGTATAATAAGCAGGGACGAAAGTATGTCGCATGGCAAGTTTCAAATCATCCCAAGTAGTAGGTATATAATCAGGGTGTAACCGACAATATTCACTCCACCAAACCAAAGCATAACCAGTGAAAGAACCAACCGCAAGCTTAACCTTTTTATGTTCATCGAAATTATGGGAAGCAAATATATTTTTTATGTCGAACTCCCATTCAATATATAAAGCAGGTTTAAAACGGCCATTAAATGGTGGTATAGATACATTAACCTGATCATGTGCATTTGGATGTTTGTGCACCTCTCCTGACGGTTGTGGTATTTGCAAAGGTGGTGGCACGTCTCCCGCGATCGACAAAGCCCATGAATTGACTCTGGATCCTGTCATGATTAGTAGAACAAGAAACAAAACCCACAAATAATGTTCCTATAACTACTAGGATGTGGTGGTAAAACGCTCACAGTAAAGCAA
Organism: Triticum dicoccoides; assembly: GCF_002162155.2. Classification (NCBI taxonomy): domain Eukaryota; kingdom Viridiplantae; phylum Streptophyta; class Magnoliopsida; order Poales; family Poaceae; genus Triticum; species Triticum dicoccoides. The sequence goes on from NC_041393.1 coordinate 318,802,892, forward strand.
ATATTAATGTCTTACAAGTTCTTACCATGCAGCAGGCGGTGATCGGCAACCAGCGGTGTCAAGTAACTCCGAATATTGAGTAAAGCGATTGCCAGGGGAGCGTACGTATACACGGTGTAGAAATATGTGGAGCTGGGTTGGCTATATATGGTAGCAAAAGATTAGCAATAATCAATTCAAAGATGCAATGTTGAATAAACGCTCAACGACGGTACTGTGCTGGTCCTAGGCTAGACCGGACTAGAGACGCGAGCCTAGAACACTAATAAGGTCACGGCGTAGCACAACTAGCATCAATGAAGGATACTAAGTAGCTCTTGACAGCAAGATATAAGTGAAGATCACAACGGCAGTGAAGATAAAGATGAAAAACAACTGCCAAGCAGGATATACAACAACTCTCTCTCCAACTTTCCTCTTGAAAAGTTTGAGACAATTTTTTGATAAATTCTTTCAAAGAATGCTACTAACTCAAGCTTTCCAATGCAAAAAGAATCACTCAATTCCGAGTTGATATGAGGAGTCAAAGAATTCTAAAACTGGCCTGAAAAATTGGAACAAGCTGTGTTCATGAACTTCGGAGGGCAAAAAGACCTATTTAGAAGCCGATTTTGAGGTGTCAAATATTGAGCTAGCTTCTGCAACTATTTAGATGCGGCTCGTCGCTAGCTTCAATTTGAGTACTCACGGAGCCAAAACGGACTTTGTATGAGGAAGATACACCTGTTTTACTGAACAGTGCGCAAAACAGATTCCAATCCGAATTGAGGTACGAGATTGATTCTAGATAGATCCAATTTTTTTTCTTCTCTCTTTTTTTCTCACGCTTTTTTTTCTTTTTCTTCTCTTTTTTTTTCTTTTTTTTTATCCTTTTCTCTCTTTTTTTCTCTATCTTCTTTTTTTTCCAAGACAAACTAGATAAGATGCAGATTGGATCAGGCGAAGATGTGAATGACCTCAACTATGATTATGACAATGAACAGTGCGTAGCACGTGGTGGAAATTAATAGATGAGATGGTGGACGGCGGAAGGGATAATGATGCAGCGGCGGCGTGACTAATGTGAACAGAACTAGAAACTCTAAAGGAACTAGGCACTAAGACCAGCAACTGACACGATGATGCAACCGATAATTCAACTATGCAAGCAATGAATAGAAAATTGCAAAGGCTCAGACTGGCTTGGATAAAGGATGAACAGATCTAACTTTTTTTGTGGCTTTTTCATGGACTTTAGGTATGAATGACAGATGCGATCTAAACTATGAAAAACTGTAAAATCTCACCGAGCAACCTGAAAACTGATACCACTTGATAGAGGCGGGGTGTCCCGATCTTTCGATGAGATGATAACTATCGATTTGGTGGAGACGACTTTGACGATCCGACTACAAACGTGCACGACGTTGCGCCTTAGCAATCGCTAAACCAATCTCCTGAGGTTACTGACGATGCCGGAAGCACGGTCAGCCTGACCACGAAGGTCTATTCCTGCAAGCAATCGAAGAACGAGCAAGAATATGATAAAGCAATCTGAATATTGCAAATATAGATGAAGTATTGATAAAGGTGGGGATCCGTAAGCGGTCTTGGTCTGGTCGTTGGACACAAACAAAGTACACGAAGTTGCAATGGCTAACTTTTAACTAAACAAATCCCAAGGAAAAGCTACTAGATGGATCTACTTATATAGGAGCAAGGGGTGGCAGCCAAGGAGGTGGGAGGACGTCCCAAGGCAGCCTAAAACTAAATCTAGGTCGTACAAGGCCAATGGGCCCAAGTGGAGGTGATGTAACACCTCTGGACTTGTAGTTTGACTCGGATTCTGCTGCAGCATCAGATTGTTTCGTCCACAACTCAACGCTCCGGACGAATTTGAAGGTGATTCCAATTGGGTTGGAAAGTGCACGAAATCTAGTTTCCAACAAAAAAAGAATCACCCAATTCGGAGTCCGTATGAAAAACTTGTATGCATTTTGAGTCAGGTGTGTCTGTGCAGTCCGAATCTGAATCCAGAACATGAGAGACTTGGACTCTATCTTCTCTTGGGCCAAAAGTGACGTGAGAGAACTTTTTGGACAACAAATAAACATCTCTTTCTTCCTTATCTTCATATGTGGATTGTACAAATGTCCCATACACCTGCAATTAGACAAAACACAAAAGTGTGTGAAGTATTTTTGTTCTGGATAACATAAATAGATTATTGAATAGTTTGCACTAGAAATCACGTGACAAATATGCATATATGCAATATTTTTGGTCATATCCAAGGTAGTCATGTCCTCATCACTAATGGCGCACCGCTTTGGGGTGCGCCATTGCTATCAAAAAGAAAAACATACTAATGGCGCACCGCTAGGGGGTGCGCCATTAGTAATCTTCCCTCTAGCTCTAATTCGCCCGACCCCTTCGTCCCTCCCTCTCGCCAGATCCACTTCCCTCCGTTGCCCCGACCCACGCCGCCGCCGCCCCTACGTGCGTCGCCGCCCCCGCGCCCCCACCACTGCAGCTCTGCCATCGCCGACGCCTCCGCGACCTCGCCGTCGCCGACAGCCTCCCCGCATTGGCCCCTGCCCTAACCCGCGTGCACCGCCTCTACCTCAGCCCGGCCCCGACCTCGCCGTCGCTGACGCCGCCC
>NC_041393.1:318805787-318885545 GCF_002162155.2 Triticum dicoccoides
CCCCGCGTCGGCCCCTGCCCTGCGCCGCCTCTACCTCAGTCCGGGCACGGGGTGCAGGACGCCGATCGCCGCTGACCCGACCCCGACCCCGACCCCTCCGGTGACCGGTCGCGCCCGCCCAGGTACCTCTCCTCCTTCCTCCTTCAGCCCTCTCCACCCTTCCCATTCCCTCCCTCCCTCCTTGACAAAAACCTTACTGTACATGTACTAAAATGGTGTGCAGTGTAGTGCTTTGCTCAACATGAAAATGCCGTTCCATTCAGTTATACTATAGAAGATAAAAGCTATGATATGAAGGAAGGAGAGGCACTAGCTAGGTAGCTAGTGATATGATCTCAGAGGTTACTAATTATGCCCAAAGCCACCTTTCCCTTAATGGCCTCCTCACTGCTTTAGCTGATACTACAGGGCATATATGCCTACCCTGCACACTCAGCACTAGTCTAGCTACTTACTATGTGGTATCTTTCAAGTTTCTTAGTTTTTTAGACATGCAGGATACTAGTAATATGTTTTCTTCCTGGTCATGTGTTTAGGTAGCAATAGGATCATCATGTAAAGATCAATTTTTGTATGAGGATATGCAATTTGCAAGGCTAATATGTTTACCTCTTTTTTTGACAGAAGCTTGGTGCCAACACCCCTCGACCTGGGATCGCAGGAAATGTGCAGGCATGTGGTGAGAGGCTTGTGACCATTAGTGACCTCAAAAGGGAGGAGAGGAAGCAGAAGCTCAACAGGTATAGGAAGAAGAAGATCCAGAGGAACTTTGGCAGAAATATCAAGGTATGCCAACAAATCTCTCCTCTTCTTCTACTAGTACACAAATAATTTAGCAACAACATGGAAGGTCAGAGAGTGGGTTGCTAAATGTTTTTAATTATGAATTTTTGACACTGTCATAACTGAATGGTCTGAATTTTTAACACTCCCTTAACAAATTACTAACTATCCAAAAATACAGTTAGCTACTGTCAAAAAATTTAGTTAGGTACAGTTAGCATTATGTAAGAAAATGGCCATAATGTTCCCTGATAATTATGTAATTTGTCATAAAAATATATAGTGGACTGCCATGATAATGACATGGTCCTGTGTTTGCAAGCTGTCATAATGTTTTCATTCAAAAACCATGGGAAAACACTCATCCAAGTTTCCAGAATGGCATCATATTTTCAGAATGAAACAAAGCAAAGTCCTTGTTACCTTGTATGTTTGTCCTTGTTAGTTACATGTATCTCTCTGTTTGTGTTTCTGCGTAACAGGTTCGATCGTGGTTGGAGAAAAATTGAGGCGTTTGTTGCCTCCAAGACAGTGATACAGGTATATACATGTGCTCTGCTTACTTGTTTGGTTTGCAATAGTTATCATCTGACAAGGTATGCTTAGTTGTTTGGTTTGCAACCCATATTTTATAGTTGATAATACATTTTCGAGATCTTCTTGGTTGCAATCTTTTATCTGAACGCGGTCATTATAAGTTTATAGCTTTCCCACTGTTAGGCTTGTTCCAATAAGTAGATGCACTTGCTCCTTTCTTACATATTTGTGCCTGACGAACACGGTCATCAAGTCTAGTTCCATGTTGCTGCTAGTAGTAACCTGATAGCACAGCCATACTTAGACCTTCAGAAGGTCAATCTTCAGTTTACTTGACTTTTGAGACTGCTAGTAGTTTACTTCCATGAGTTGTTTTATTGACATGGCACAATTGCAATGGAATTTGATATATCTTTAGCCATTGTTCATTAACATCAAGTCAACAACATCAGTAAAATTCAGTTAACAACAACATCAGTAAAATTCAGTTAATTAACTGAAGAAGAGAAGAGAGAAAGTAGAGAGCAAGAGGAGTACTTGCATTAATTGAAACGTTTTACTTTAAACTTGCAAAATTGCAGTACTCCCTAAAACTACTGCAATCAAGAACTACTGTTGGAGGGCACTATTGTAGGGCAAAATTGCATTACACTGTTGTCCTATGTCTCAAAATGTTCCTAATTTGATATTTGAAAGTAAGTGTGTAGTTTGAAATTTTGATTTGATTATGGCATCTAGAATTATGTCAGTTTTGTTTTGTAACTAGAAGACCAAAGTGTGTTACTCACCTGGGATCTTAACTGTTGGGTGGTAGTATTGTAACTAGAAGACCATGTATTTTCAGAATTGAGCTAAAGATTTGGGGGGTAGTATTTCTGATTTTAGAGCACCTTTGTTGGATGTATTTTACAGCAGCTGTTGGAACAAAACAATGCTTGTGGGTTGTCCTGTTAAGTTGAGTGAGTCATTAGAGGGCAGATAGAGTCATCCACACAAATTAATGTTTATGAAGAAGAAGAATAAACATGCTGCTGCTGCTGTTATGCTTGTATTCACTGCTGCTGCTGCTGTACTTGTGATGATGTTGTACTTGTGATGATGCTACTTGTGATCTTCTGAAATGACCCATTGGCGACTTCATTATGCGGGGATAATGATTTTGCAGGTACCCCGATAGGCCCTTAAGTTTGCCGGAATGTCGATTAACTTCCGTTCTCGCAAATTCAGGTACTCCATATGTCCTATTTTCAGCAAAGGTCATGCTAAAATTTTCTGTGAATTTTAGCATGACTTTGCTAAAAATAGGACATATGGGGTACTTGCGACTAATGCATGGGCCGGGATATCTTAGTACTTAATTAAGTAGGATCAACTGCCCCACCATTCTTGCTGCATTAAACCATAGGTGGCAATAGAGCCAAGTGATTAGGCCCAACTTAAAATTCTCCTCCCCTTTTCTTGATAGGGTATATTATTAGAAGATACCCATATATATCAGTCAACCTAGGGTGCCACGGCATTGATAAACCCTAAATGATGAAAACTTAACTTAGCATTTAGGGTGGCTTAGCGTCGACAAACCCTAAATGATAAAACCTTGGCTTTTAGGGTGCCTCGGTGTCGATGAGAACCTAAATGATGTACGCTTAGGCTTTTAGGGTGCCTCGGCATTGACAAACCCTAAATGATAAAAGCTTAGCTTTTAGGATGCCTCGGTGTCGACAAACCCTAAATGATGAGACCATGATCTTGTTCCTTGACAATAACCAACTTTTTGACCAAACTTTTTTCCTATTTAGAGCAAAACATGGCCCACAACGATGAGGCCGACGGTTGGGGCGGCAAGCAATTCTGGGAGCTGTCCGAAGAGATGGAGGAAGAACCTCACCGCTATGAGGACGCCGCAGAAGACACCGATCCAGACTACACAACCCCTAGTGGCATCGGGGATGACACCACTGATGGTGCCGCCAAGGATGCCACCACCGATGATGGTGACGCACGCACAGATGGCAGCCAACCGAAGAGGCAACGGAAGGACCGGCTCCCGAACGTGCTCGGCACTGTCAAGGAGGAATTTACTGAAGTGAACTTCGACGGGCATCCAACAGCGCCCAAAGAATTAGTCAAGGGGTACTCGGTTCAGCTCGGGTGCATTCTCCGGAGCACCGTCTCGATCAACACCGAGAACCTAAGGCATAAGGACCGAGGGAATTTGCGCAGCCTCCTCTTCATGAAGCTACACCGATGATACAAGTTCCCCGCTAACTTTTCAAACACACACCTCTCAGGGAATAAAGTGAATAGTGCCACCCTCACGAGGATGAGCACGACCCTGTCTACTAGGAGAAGCACGGTGAAGGCAATGATTGAAAAAGGTGATAGTTATGAGAAGATCAAGGCAAAAAATCATTTGATCAGCGAAGATGACTACAAGGAGTTCAAGATCAAGTGCGAGAGCAGCGCAACCTCCAAATCAAGTCAGTGGGGGAAAGAAATGCGGCAGTTGAACTTAGGGGTCCACTAACTCGGTCCCGGCGGTTACAAAGTGGCAGAGCCTATATGGGATAAGGAGGACGCGGAGCGTGCCGAGCAAGGCCTACCGCCCCGCTTCGAGAAACACCGTGACAAGCAGACCAGGAACTTTGTCAGGGCCCGGTACAAGGAGGACCCGGTAACAAAGGAGCTTACCACGGATCCGAACACCCGCTTGAGCTTGTTCTGGTAAGGAATACACCCCCGCGTAATTAGCTCCATATGGTTGCATTCTAATTAATGAAGCCAAATTTCTAAATGGTTCACATTCCTTCCAGAGGAGATTGAAAGCAGTAGCGTGGGGTCGTCTTAGAGCTCCCCTGCTTGGGACAACACTCTAAATAGGGCGTTGAACGTAATGAAAAACAAGGATAAGCTCAGTAAGCCGTCATCAGCTGGTCATGTGGCCAGCAAAGGCTTGTCCACAAAATGGTCATCATACTATACCACTAGTGGGCAAAAGGAGAGAAAGACCAGCTCGGAAAGCCAGTCACGCGAGGTTCGAGAACTCAAGGCACAAGTGGCGCGGATTTTGGAGATTATCCAAGAGCAAGTGCAACAACAACTGGGAACGACGCTCACCGCCATGGTGCCTACCTTGATTCAGGGGCTGACGACATGGATTGCGGGCAGCCAATAGGGGCCGCACCCAATTCCCAGCTTCATGGCCAGCAACTCGCACAACGCGCAGGCGGCGCCATTGGTGTCTCCGACGGAGGCGGTATTCGTGTCTCCGGCGCCGACACGTGCATTGGAGATTAATGCACCCGGGTGTACGCCGGCCGGCACCTCGCCAGCAAGCGGCCCCTCGGTCGGTTGCACGCCCGCTGTTGGCGGTGCCTCGACATTAGCTGAGCTCGACGGCATCACGATAACTAAGCCTCTCGACCGATGACTTCATCTCCTTGCCTTTGACTGGCATCCCTGACGCCCTACATGTTTTCGCAGGGCGCCACCGATGTTCCATGCACTCTCCTGCACTTTGTGGGTGGCAAGTTGATCGATGTCGCCAAGGGCAGAATCATTCAACCGGGCAACCCCGTGTTCCACTGTAATCCGATGCCACCCACCGTGTATAGGGTTGAACTGGTTCGGGTGCTGCCAGGCTGCGACGAGTTGTTACCTCCGATTAGACCCGCTGGGGCCGACGAAGATGATGTGATGACCCTCAACGCCTGCGTAAGTTGGCCCCTGCTTTGGCCGAAGAGCCAGGTTCGTTTGGGGGCGGGGGACACCACCCCAAAGACAAGACCGCCAGTCGTGTCGGCGCCAAGCCATGGCAAGAACACCGCAACGCTACCGGACATGCCGGACATCCATATGGCACAGGATCCGGACATGCATATGGCACAGGATCTGGACGACAACGACAACGACGATGGTACATTTACCAACGTCGATAAGTACTTTGCCGAACATGGGTACGGTGACGAATTCTGCGGCCTCCTTCTCCAGAACCCAACCCTGAAAAAGACGACCACGATGTAGCTGGTACCGCGGAGAAACCCAATTGCAACAGGCGTTGTCTGGCGTTCAGTTCTCAGGAGACACCTCCAGCTGCCGCCTTCACCGAGCCTCAGATAGCCGAGGTGCGAAATATTATCATCCCCAACACGCTCAAGAAGGCGGTATGTGAGCAGAACTCGATCCCATTACAGCAGATCAAGAAGAAGGGACGGAAACGAAAGACTAACAAGGGCGCCGGTGCGAGCCAGCCGGCACCGAGTACGATCCGTGCTCAGGACGGGCCACCTTCACCTAAGGATATCTCTAGGAGGGTGCATGTGGCGGGTAGGGCGATGCTACCGACAAATATGCTCAATGTTGCAACCGGTGCAATGCGGAGTCTGCATGACAGTGTTCTTTCTTTGGAGAAGCCGCCTCTCTCCCAGAATGATGTGGCATACCCGGTTTTTGTGGCCAAGGTGCCAGAGGGCAAGGGCTTTGTGGATAACGCCATCGGGGGTACGATCGTCTTGCGGTTTGATGACATCTTCACTATGTTTAACCTTCATCCGCTGCACTACACCTTCGTTCGGCTGTTTTCGCTGAGTATGGAGATGCAGATCATTAGAGACAAGACCCCGGACATCGGGATAGTCGACCCCTTCTACATGCGTGCCAAGATCTTGGGCAGCGCTGGGGACCGGCAAGTCGCGAGTTCACACCTCGAAGGCGTCATTTTGGCAAACCCAGATAAGGAAAACTTCCTCGTGCCTTACTTTCTCGAGTAAGTCATCCCCTCACCGCCCCGTAACATATGATTTCTTAGATTTCGATTGTACTTTTTTTTCTAACATTCCGTGTTTTGTGCAGTGACACACATTGCACACTCATCCTCTTAAGCCCGAAATATTCCATGGCCACGTATTTCGACCCGGACCGTGAGTCGAAGATAGACTACACAAATATCAAGAAAGTTCTTGATGATGCTCTCCCCGGCTACGCCACATCTGGAGGCACCTTCAAGAGGCCAGTTCGTAGGTACGGCAAGCACGTGTTCACCCACAATACGATGTTCCCTTCCGTCAAGCAGCCGCCTGACGGTCAGAAGGATGCCTACTATGCCCTCCATCACATGCGGGCGATCGTACGGGACCATAATCACCTTCTGCTACCAAATAATCTCAAAGATTGGGCCGCAAGCTTGTCTGCAATCCAGGACGCAGACATCAGACAAGAATTCTTTCGCATCCAGTCGGAGTTTGCAGAAATCATCCATCAAGATGTCCTTCGTACCTCGGGGCAGTTCTACCTCAAATATCAACCGTCCAACAGTGAGATTGAAACAACGCTAAAAATGCAGGCTGACAACGCCCGCGATTTCATGACCATCACGAAAGATGGCGGCTTCATCCACGCTCCGGTCCCATGAGTCGAGTCGAAAGTAGTGATGCTATGTGTAGTTCTGAAACATCGATTGGCTCATGTTGTAATTAAACTTTAATGAACTTGTATGTCTCTTTGGTTTGGACAGTCGTTCAACTTAGATGTAATCAATGCTATTTATTAGTAGGACCATGAATTGTGTTATTAATGTCTTGCTTTTCTCTTCCGATCCTTTTGTTGCATACTTATATATTGCTTATGTATTGTCTGTGAATTGCTACTAACGTTTTGTTTGGCTAGTGCATAGAGATGCCGTCGTATGTCGTGTACAAGGGTAAGGTTCCCGGAGTCTACGACGACTGGGAGGAGTGTCGGAGACAGGTTCACCATTTCAGCGGTAACAGTTACAAAGGGTACACCACTAGGGCGGAGGCGGAATCTAGATACGCGCGCTATCTAGCGGGAGAGAGGAGGGAGCGTTGGAGGAACCGGATGAAGACCAGTTTCACCGTGATGATGCTCATCGTGATGACCGCAGCTCTCTTCTATGTGATGGTAGTTTAGATGATCGATGTCGACTTGTAATGTGAAGACAAACTCGCTACTCGCGGTCTCGAGACTTGTAATGTTCTATCTTTGTTCGATCTTTTGAATTCGGAGACTAATATGATGAATTGTATTAAGAGACTAATCTTTTATTGTATTCGATGAATCTGCTATTGCTGTGTGGTGCTGTCTATGTTCTGTCCAATAATATATTTTGTAACTTGTGCAAATATCAGAAAAGAAAACAAATCCCTAATGTTCATACTAATGGTGCACCACTCAGCACTCTAATGGCGCACTTCAGAAAGGATACTAATGGCGCATCACCCCCAAGTGTGCCATTTGTATGACAAAGCACATGGGTAAATATGGCCCCCTGGGAGGCATACTAATGGCGCATGTTGGGCTATACTAATGGCGCACTGCGTGGTGCACCATTAGTATACCAGATACTAATGGCGCACCAGAGGTGCACCATTAGTATTTAATACTAATGGCGTGGTGCTAGTGGCGCACCAGTAGTGCGCCATTAGTAGGGAAACTGGTGTGCCACTAGCAGGCCTTTTCCTAGTAGTGGAGGCAACTCGCTTCCAAGCTGCAGCCCTTCAGGCAGTAGCTGTTGCATCTCAGTACAACCCCAACTATGACTTTGGATATCCGCCAGGCCAGCCATGGCCATAGACCAACTTAGGCCAAAAGCCTAAGCTTGGGGGAGTATGTATTTCTCACCGACATTACATTCATGTTCACACACTCATGCTAGTTGTCGGTGCTCATACTTTTTCATTGTACTATCCATGCTAGTTTATTTTCTTTTCTTGCTTTCTTCTTGTGTGTTTGAAAAACCTTAAGAAAAACCAAAAAAATAGTTGTAGCTTTTAGCTAGTTTACTTTACATGCTTGTAGTAGAAATATTAGAAGAAAACATAAAAAGATTTCCCGTTCTTCTTTTGCTTGTTGGGAGCTTTCCTGTGTAAATAGTTTTATTTCGTTTCTTTTCTTTGGGGGTCGAGAGGAGAAGACCACGATGAAAATGTTGAGTGGCTTGATACGTCTCGAATGTATCTATAATTTATGAAGCATTCATGCTATTTTATTATCTGTTTTAAATGATTATGGGCTTTATTATACACTTTTATATTACTTTTGGGACTAACCTATTAACTGGAGGCCCAACCCATATTGTTGTTTTATTGCCTGTTTCAGTATTTCGAAGAAAAGGAATATCAAACGGAGTCCAAACGGGATGAAACCTTCGGCATCGTGATTTTTTGGAAGAATATCATCCAGGAGACTTGGAGATCACGTCATAAGAGCCTCGAGGAGGCAAGGAGATAGGAGGGCGCCCCCCCCCCTACTGGGCGTGCCCCCTGTCTCGTGGGCCCCTCGAGCACCTCCCGACCAACTTCTTTCGCCTATATAAGCCTACGTACCCTTAAACCATCGAAAATCATGATAGACCGGGAGTTCCACCGCTGCAAGCCTCTGTAGCCACCAAAAACCTCTCGGGAGCTCGTTCTGCCACCCTGCCGGAGGGGGAACCCATCACCGGTGGCCATCTTCATCATCACGGCGCTCTCCATGGCGAGGAGGGAGTAGTTCAGCCTCGAGGCTGAGGGTATGTACAATAGCTATGTGTTTGATCTCTCTCTCTCGTGTTCCCTCTATGGCACGATCTTGATGTATCCCGAGATTTGCTATTATAGTTGGATCTTATGATGTTTCTCCCCCTCTACTCTCTTGTAATGAATTGAGTTTCCTCTTTGAAGTTATTTTATCGGATTGAGTCTTTTGTTTGAGAACACTTGATGTATGTATTGTCGTGTTTATCTGTGGTGACAATGGGATATCACATGCCACTTGATGTATGTTTTGGTGACCAACTTGTGGGTTCCGCCCATGAACCTATGCATAGGGGTTGACACACGTTTTCTTGACTCTCCGGTAGAAACTTTGGGGCACTCTTTGAAGTACTTTGTGTTGGTTGGATGAATCTGAGATTGTGTGATGCATATCGTATAATCATGCCCACGGATACTTGAGTGACAATGGAGTATCTAGGTGACATTAGGGTTTTGGTTGATTTGTGTCTTAAGGTGCTATTCTAGTATGAACTCTATGATAGATTGAGCGGAAAGAATAGCTTCATGTTATTTTACTACGAACTCTTGAATAGATAGAACAGAAACGATAACTTTGAGGTGGTTTCGTACCCTACCATAATCTCTTCATTTGTTCTCCGCTATTAGTTTCTTTGGAGTGACTCTTTGTTGCATGTTGAGGGATTGTTATATGATCTACCTATGTTATTATTGTTGAGAGAACTTGCACTAGTGAAAGTATGAACCCTAGGCCTTGTTTCCTATCATTGCAATACCGTTTACGCTCACTTTTATCATTAGTTACCTTGGTGTTTTTATAATTTCAGATTACAAAAACCTATATCTACCATCCATATTGCACTTGTATCACCATCTCTTCGCCGAACTAGTGCACCTATACAATTTACCATTGTATTGGGTGTGTTGGGGACACAAGAGAATCTTTGTTATTTGGTTGCAGGGTTGTTTGAGAGAGACCATCTTCATCCTACGCCTCTTACAGATTGTTAAACCTTAGGTCATCCACTTGAGGGAAATTTGCTACTGTCCTACAAACCTGTGCACTTGCAGGCCCAACAACGTCTACAAGAAGAAGGTTGTGTAGTAGACATCGAGCTCTTTTCTGGCGCCGTTGCCGGGGAGGTGAGTGCTTGAAGGTATATCTTTAGATCTTGCAATCAAATCTTTTTGTTTCTTGTTTTATCACTAGTTTAGAAAAGTACAAAAAAATGGAGTTAAGTTTGTCTCATACGCTTCATCTTTTTAATATTTTTCGTGAGTTTGATGGAAAGGAAAATTGTGCTCAAGTGCTAGAAGAAGAATGCATTAAAATGCTTGGTACTAAATCTTTGAATGATGAGCATGATTGCAATGTTGTTAGTATAAACTCTTTGAATATCCATAGTACTAATGATGATTGCACTAGTTATGATGAAAATGTCTCCTATAAGCATGTTGGTTTTTGTGGAGTAGATTGGGTTTGCATGGACACACAAAATAGGGAAAATAGATATTGCAAGAGGCATAAGTATTTAGAAATTAAAAGGTTGCAAGAAAGGCTAGATAAGAGTGCAGAGAATTTAAGATATCTTTACCGTTGTGAATTTTGCAATGAACAAGATCATTTACATCTCCAATGCAAATTGTTTCATGATCGAATCGTGTCCAAAAATTGTGATGATTTGATCTCCCTATCTCATTACAATGAACTTAGATTGCTTTTGGGTTATGAAGAATTGAAACGTGCAACTAAGCTTATTCCAAAATTTAATCTTGAGCATTTCCTTGATATTGATCTAGAGACGATTTATATGTTTTGTGCGGTGAATTGCATTGAAAATCCTTTATTGCGAATTACCTAAGGAAAAGAAAGCAAATAGAAGATGATGAGAATACTAATGAAAGGGAAGAGACGTCCCAATGTCCTCCTATCATTTCTTATGATGAATCAGGTAACGAGGAGGAGCTTTCTATTCAACCAATCTCATCAATAAGGAGCTCAAAGAGGAAGGTTGAACCCACACATAATGTGAAGAAGAAAAAGAAAAGAAGGAGAAACAAAGGTATAAAGGTATCCATCCCAAATGATGTTGCTCCTACTACTCATTATGATGATGATAATTGCTTTACTATTGGTGCTATCCATATTTTTAATGATGAGAGTGATTATGCTTATGATATGAAAAGGCCCAAGCTTGGGGAAGCTATGTTTGATGAGTACGAAATATTTTAGAATATATTTCCTGAAATTAATGTTTGTCCCAAGCTTGGGGATGCTACGTTTAATGAAGATGATATTTTCAGCCTCCCAAGTTTTGATATGCAAAGTTGTTATGATGATAGCATGCCTTGTACCTATGATGATTATATTGATGAAAGTGGGTTTGGAAGAGTGTCAACTTTAGGAAGTAGTTATCCCACTATTTTGGAGGATGTTGAATCTTATTGTGATGAATATGAAAGTGGATTTGGAAGAGTGTCAACTTTATTTAGCGATGATTCCACTATCTTGGGAGAGATTTCAATCGATTATGATGAGAACGAAGTTTCTACTTATGATGATTATTGTGATGAAACCCATGCTATAAAAAGCAGTGATGATTATATTTATAAAACTTTTCATGATTATGATTACCCTTTTTCTGAACATTACTCTTTTAATGTGGAAACCATTTTTAGTGTTCAAGTCTCTTATGATACTCTTACTATTCATGAGAAGAAATTTGCTTATGTGGAGAGTAGTAAATTTTCTATGCAAGTAGATCATGAAAAGAATGCTTTAGGTGCTGGTTATATTTTTTAATTCATTCATGATGCTACTGAAAATTATTATGAGGGAGGAATGTATGCTTGTAGGAATGGCAATAATGTCAAGTTTCCTCTCTATGTGTTGAAATTTTTGAAGCTACGCTTGTTTTACCTTCCTATGCTTGTTGATTATTGTTCCCATAAGTTTTTTGCTCACAAAATCCCTATGCATAGGAAGTGGGTTAGGCTTAAATGTGCTAGTCATATGCTTCATGATGCTCCCGTTATGTTTCAATTCTTATCTTTTATGTGAGCATCATTGCCATCATCATGCCTAGCTAAAAAGGCATTAAAGAAAAGCGCTTGTTGGGAGACAACCCAATATTTACCCTTACTGTTTTTGTGTGTCCACATGATTATGTTACTGTAGTAATAATGTTTTATAGATTTTGTTTTAATAAAGTGCCAAGTAGAACCTTTGGGAAGACTTGGGTGAAGTCTATATGATCTTGCTGTAAAAAACAGAAACTTTAGCGCTCAAGAGATTAGCTGCCATTTTTTACTGGAGAGTTATTTTAGGTTGATTCTTTTTGCAGACGATTAATAGAAAAATTACTCAGGTCCAGAAATTTATTTCATAATTTTTGGGGTTCCATAGGTATAAGTTTGATACAGATTACTACAGACTGTTCTGTTTTTGACAGATTCTGTTTTCAGTGTGTTGTTTGCTTATTTTGATGAATCTATGAGTAGTATCGGAGGGTATGAACAATAGAGAAGTTAGAATACAGTAGATATTACACCAATATGAATATGGAATGAGTTCATTACATTACCTAAGTGGTGATTTATTTTCTTATACTAACGGAGCTTACGAGTTTTGTTTTGAGTTTTGTGTGGTTGAAGTTTTCAAGTTTTGGGTAAAGATTCGGTGGACTATGGAATAAGGAGTGGAAAGAGCCTAAGATTGGGGATGCCCAAGGCACCCCAAGGTAATATTAAGGACAACCAAGAGCCTAAGCTTGGGGATGCCCCGGAAGGCATCCCCTCTTTCGTCTTCGTTCATAGGTAACTTTACTTGGAGCTATATTTTTATTCGCCACATGATATGTGTTTTGCTTGGAGAGTCATTTTCTCTTGTTAGTATTTTCTTGCTGTTATTCAGATTAATCTTTTGTATCTTTAGTTTCAATAAAAATGTCAAGGATAGCCTTTACCTTGCTTATTTTGCTAGTATACATGTTGCTGTTTGTAAACAGAAAGTTTACCGCTGTTGCAAAAATTCCCTAGAAATGTAAGCGAATGGTATAATGTTGAAACTTTTTGCATATTAAGCTCTGATAAATTTATTACAGTGGGAATTTTCTCTCATATTTTTTGGAGTTAGGGAAGTATTGATACTCTTGCATTCTTTACAGACTGTACTGTTTTGGCAGATTGCTGTTATGTTTGCATTGTCTGCATATGTTTGCTTGTTTAATGATCCTATTTGAGGATAGGAGTATTAAATATGCAGAGACATTTATTATGCAATGTTGAATAATAATTTTAGTGATTTGTTACAGTAGAAAATGATAAGGTTTTGCATTGGTTTATACTAACCTATCTCACGAGTTCTTGTTGAGTTTGTTGTGAATGAAGCTTTTGATAAAAAGAAGAGAAACCATGATATGAGAGGAATTAAGGAGACATAAAATTTCAATCTTGGGGATGCCCAAGGCAACCCAAGATAATATTTCAAGAAGTCTCAAGCATCTAAGCTTGGGGATGCCCCGGTAGACATCCCACCTTTCTTCTTCAACAACTATCGGTTAGTATCGGTGGAGCCTAAGTTTTTGCTTCTTCACATGAGTTGTGATATCCTTGCAATGTCATTTTTTTTGCTTGCTGTTTGAATAAGATACTAAGATCTGAAATTCTTTAATGAGAGAGAGTCTTCATATAGCTACATAATTATTTTGCTACTCATTGATCTTCACTTATATCTTGTTGGAGTAGTTTGTCATTTACTCGTGTGCTTCACTTATATCCTATGAGTAAATTGTTGAATGAGTTGATTGTCATAAATCTGAAAATATATATGTTTCATTTGCTTATCCCATGGGGAGTAATGACTTCACATCTAAGGAGTAGAGGTTGTAAATTTATTGACGGCTAGCAAGCATTGTATTAGTCATTTGAACAATTAATGAAAGAATATTGAAGGAAGAAATATTTCACATATAAATATACTATCCTAGACATCTTTTATAATTGTGAACACTCATTAAGTATGACATGCTAAAGAGTTGATGTTGGACAAGGAAGACAACGTAATGGGTTATGTTTTCTCACATCTCAGTTAAAGTATATTGTCATGGATCATTCAAACATGTTGAGCTTGCCTTTCCCCCTCATGCTAGCCAAAAATTCCTAGCACCAAGTAGAGATACTACTTGTGCTTCCAATTATCCTTAAACCCAGTTTTTGCCATGAGAGTCCACCATACCTACCTATGGATTGAGTAAGATCCTTCAAGTAAGTTGTCATCGGTGCAAGCAATAAAAATTGCTCTCTAAATATGCATGACTTATTAGTGTGGACAAAATAAGCTTTGTACGAACTTTTTATGGAAGCAATAAAAGCGACGGACTGCATAATAAAGGTCCATATACAAGGGGCAATATAAAGTGACGTTCTTTCGCATTAAGATTTTGTGTATCCAACCCCAAAAGCGCATGACAACCTCTGCTCCCTCTGCGAAGGGCCTATCTTTTACCTTATGTCTTTTACTTTATGCAAGAGTCAAGGTGATCTTCACCTTTCCCTTTTTCATTTTATCCTTTGGCAAGCACTTTGTGTTAGTGTGATCTTGATATATATATCCAATTGGATGTACGTTAGCATGAACTATTATTGTTGACATCACCCAAAGGTGAATACGTTTGGAGGCAATATTATAAGCCCCTATCTTTCTCTGTGTCTGATTAAAACTTCATAACCACAAGTATTGCATGAGTGTTAGCAATTGTAGAAGACTATATGATGGTTGAGTATGTGAAGTTTGCTAAATCAAATCTCTGACATAGACCCTTCCTAAAAATAGGATGAATTGCAATTGTTTGATGACTAAGAATGAAGTTTGCTAGTTTTCAAGAAAGTTTATAGTCTATCCTTTAACATGTGAATGCTTGTTACTTGTTCGTGAGAAGTTTTATGAGATGAACTACTGTTATGACATATTATCATGCTGGAAAAGGTGATTGAAATTTTCATTGATTAAACTTGTGCACCTCTAGCATTCAAACTTCATAAATTCTTTCTTTTATCATTTACCTACTCGAGGACGAGTAGGAATTAAGCTTGGGGATGCTGATACGTCTCCAATGTATCTCTAATTTATGAAGCATTCATGCTATTTTATTATCTGTTTTGAATGATTATGGGCTTTATTATACACTTTTATATTACTTTTGGGACTAACCTATTAATCGGAGGCCCAGCCCATATTGCTGTTTTATTGCCTGTTTCAGTATTTCGAAGAAAAGGAATATCAAACAGAGTCCAAATGGAATGAAACCTTCGGCATCATGATTTTTTGGAAGAATATCATCCGGGAGACTTGGAGTTCACGTCAAAAGAGCCTCGAGGAGGCCAGGAGATAGGAGGGCACGCCCCCTGTCTCATGGGCCCCTTGAGCACCTCCCGACCGACTTCTTTCGCCTATATAAGCCTACGTACCCTAAAACCATCGAAAATCAAGATAGATCGGGAGTTCCGCCGCCGCAAGCCTCTGTAGCCACCAAAAACCTCTCAGGAGCTCATTCCGGCACCCTGCCGGAGGGGGAACCCATCACCTGTGGCCATCTTCATCATCACGGCGCTCTCCATGGCGAGGAGGGAGTAGTTCACCCTCGAGGCTGAGGGTATGTACAATAGCTATGTGTTTGATCTCTCTCTCTCATGTTCCCTCTATGGCACGATCTTGATGTATCCCGAGCTTTGCTATTATAGTTGGATCTTATGATGTTTCCCCCCTCTACTCTCTTGTAATGAATTGAGTTTCCCCTTTGAAGTTATCTTATCGGATTGAGTCTTTTGTTTGAGAACACTTGATGTATGTCTTGCCGTGTTTATCTGTGGTGACAATGGGATATCACGTGCCACTTGATGTATGTTTTGGTGACCAACTTGTGGGTTCCGCCCATGAACCTATGCATAGGGGTTGGCACATGTTTTCTTGACTCTCCGGTAGAAACTTTGGGGCACTCTTTGAAGTACTTTGTGTTGGTTGGATGAATCTGAGATTGTGTGATGCATATCGTATAATCATGCCCACAGATACTTGAGGTGACAATGGAGTATCTTGGTGACATTAGGGTTTTGGTTGATTTGTGTCTTAAGGTGTTATTCTAGTTTGAACTCTATGATAGATTGAGCGGAAAGAATAGCTTCATGTTACTTTACTACAAACTCTTGAATAGATAGAACAGAAACGATAACTTTGAGGTGGTTTCGTACCCTACCATAATCTCTTCATTTGTTCTCCGCTATTAGTGTCTTTGGAGTGACTCTTTGTTGCATGTTGAGGGATTGTTATATGATCTATCTATGTTATTATTGCTGAGAGAACTTGCACTAGTGAAAGTATGAACCCTAGGCCTTGTTTCCTATCATTGCAATACTGTTTACGCTCACTTTTATCATTAGTTACCTTGTTGTTTTTATAATTTCAGATTACAAAAACCTATATCTACCATCCATATTGCACTTGTATCACCATCTCTTCGCCGAACTAGTGCACCTATACAATTTACCATTGTATTGGGTGTGTTGGGGACACAAGAGACTCTTTGTTATTTGGTTGTAGGGTTGTTTGAGAGAGACCATCTTCATCCTAAGCCTCCTACAGATTGATAAACCTTAGGTCATCCACTTGAGGTAAATTTGCTACTGTCCTACAAACCTGTGCACTTGCAGGCCCAACAACGTCTACAAGAAGAAGGTTGTGTAGTAGTCATCATGGCTCTCATATGCATTATTGTTGATCTAACCAAGAGCCCATATTACCTTGTCTTCTCCTTTGTATTAAATGCTTACAGATTCTAGCTTAGTCCAATGCACGTGCACTATTATTATTATCCACACCGTTTGGTCGTGCGAGTGAAAGGCAATAATGATGATATATGATGGACTGACTGAGATGAGAGAAGCTGGTATGAACTCGACCTATGTTTTTTTTGTAAATATGATTAGTCCATCATTCCTGATTCAGCCTATTATGGATGAATCATGTTTGCAACAACAATTAGAGATTATAGTTTCTCATGCCATGCTTAATTAGCTAGGAGTTTATAATGGTTTACCTTGCGTGCCAACATGCTATTAAAATGGTTGTGATGTGGTATGATAGGGTGGTATCCTCCTTTGAATGATTCGAGTGGCTTGGCTTGTCACATGTTCACGCATGTAGTTGAAACAAAATCAACATAGCCTCCACAATATTTATGTTCATGGTGATTTATATCCTACTCATGCTTGCACTCATTGTTGACTAATCTTAATGCATGTTCATGAGTGTTGTCGCTCTCTAGTTGGTCGCTTCCCAGTCTCTTTCTAGCCTTCACCTTGTACTAAGCGGGAATACTGCTTGTGCATCCACTTCCATAAACCCCAAAGTTGTTCAATATGAGTCCACCATACCTTCCTATATGCGGTATTTATCTGTAGTTCCAAGTAAATTTGTATGTGCCAAACTCTAAACCTTCAAATGAAATTCTATTTTGTATGCTCAAATAGCTCATGTATCAACTCGGACTGTCTATATCTTCCATGCTAGGTGGGTTATTCTCACGATGAGTGGACTGCGCTCATAATTCACGAGAAAATGGCCGGTAACCGAGATGCCCAGTCCCATGCTCAAATCAAATCAAAATAAATTCAAACAAAACTCCCCCAGGATAGTTGTTAGTTGGGCGGCACCCGTTGTTTCGGGCCAGCCTTGGATGGATGTTCGTTGGTGGTGTGGGAGTATAAACTTTACCATTCTGTTTGGGAACCGCCTATAATGTATGTAGCATGGAAGATATCGAGATCTATTGGTTGTTATGTTGACAATGAAAGTATGCCGCTCAAAATATTATTTATCTCTGTTTCAAAACTCGAGCTCTAGCACCTCTGCAAATCCCTGCTTCCCTCTGCGAAGGGCCTATCTATTTACTTTTATGTTGATCATCATCCTCTTATTAAAAAGCACCAGTTGGAGAGCACCGCTGTCATTTGCATGCATTGCTATTAATTTACATTGAGTATGACTGTAACTGGATCTCTTTTGCCATGAATTACAATGTCTAGTCAGTCCTTGATCTTCAGGGGTGCTCTGCATTTATGTTTTGCGGTCTCGGAAAGGGCTAGCGAGATACCATCTTGTTATATCATATTATGATTGTTTTGAGAAAGTGTTGTCATCCGAGATTTATTATTATTGCTCGCTAGTTGATTATGCCATTGATATGAGTAAATGTGAGACCTAAATGTTATTGTGAATAGGGTTAGTTCATAATCTTTGCTGAAAACTTGAATGCTGGCTTTACATATTTGCAACAACAAGATCAAATAGAGTTTGTAAAAGTTTTTCTTTATCACTTTCAGTTTGTCAACTGAATTGCTTGAGGACAAGCAAAGGTTTAAGCTTGGGATAGTTGATACGTCTCCAACATATCTATTTTTTCAAACACTTTTGCCCTTGTTTTGGACTCTAACTTGCATGATTTGAATGGAACTAACCCGGACTGACGCTGTTTTTAGCAAAACTGTCATGGTGTTATTTTTGTGCAGAAATAGAAGTTCTCGGAATGACCTGAAAATCCAGGGAGACACGTTTTGGAATTAATAAAAAACATTGGCGAAAGAATCTGCATTAGGGGGCCCACACTCTGTACACGAGGGTGCAGGGCGCCCCCTGGGGCCCCCCCTGCCTCGTGGGCCCCCTGGGACTCCACCGACCTCAACCCCAACTCCATATATTCACTTTTGGGGAGAAAAAAATAAGAGAGAAGGATTCATCACATTTTATGATACAGAACCGCCGCCAAGCCCTAATATTCCTCGGGAGGGCTGATCTGGAGTCCGTTCGGGGCTCCGGAGAGGGGAATCTGTCGCCATCGTCATCATCAACCATCCTCCATCACAAATTTCATGATGCTCACCGCCGTGCGTGAGTAATCCCATCGTAGGCTTGCTGGACGGTGATGGGTTGGATGAGATTTACCATGTAATCGAGTTAGTTTTGTTAGGGTTTGATCCCTAGTATCGATTATGTCCTTAGATTGATGTTGCTATGACTTTGACATGCTTAATGCTTGTCACTAGGGCCCGAGTGCCATGATTTCAGATCTGAACCTATTATGTTTTCATGAATATATGTGAGTTCTTTGATCCTATCTTGCAAGTCAATAGTCACCTACTATGTGTTATGATCCAGCAACCCTGAAGTGACAATAATCGGGACCACTCCCGGTGATGATTGTAGTTTGAGGAGTTCATATATTCACTAAGTGCTAATGCTTTGGTCCGGTACTCTATTAAAATGAGGCCTTAATATCCCTTAGTTTCCAATAGGACCCCGCTGCCATAGGAGGGTAGGGCAAAAGATGCCATGCAAGTTCTTTTCCATAAGCATGTATGACTATATTCGGAATACATGCCTACATTACATTGATGAATTGGAGCTAGTTCTGTGTCACCCTATGTTATAACTGTTGCATGAGGAATCGCATCCGAGATAATTATCCATCATTGATCCATTGCCTACAAGCTTTTCACATATTGATCTTTGCTTAGTTACTTCTCTGTTGCCACTGTTACAATTGCTACAAAATTGCTATTGTTACTTTTGCCACCATTACCATTACTTCCATACTACTTTGCTACTAAATACTTTGCCGCAGATATTAAGTCTTTCAGGTGTGGTTGAATTGACAACTCAGCTGCTAATACTTGAGAATATTCTTTGGCTCCCCTTGTGTCGAATCAATAAATTTGGGTTGAATACTCTACCCTCGAAAACTGTTGTGATCCCCTATACTTGTGGGTTATCAATTCACTAAGTGCTAATGTTTTGTTCCGGTTCTCTATGAAAAGGATGCCTTAATATCCCTTAGTTTCCATTAGGACCTCTGTGCCACGTGACTTGTGCACATTAGTGATCATACTCCATAGCATATATACCATACCATAGTGGTGCATATCTTGGGATCCACTTGTGTGTCACAAAGTTGTCATAGCATACACAATCGCTATCTTGGTTCATGAAGTTTTGCATGAGAAAAGAGTTCAAAAGTAAAAGAGCCACCCAAGCTTTTAAGCAAAGAGGAAAGATAAGCAAAGAGCTTATGAACAAGAACCATAGCATCATACTACATTAAGATTGTCATATTGGATCATCTTGGATCATCGCACCGAAATACCATAGTTATAGCATACTTGGGATAGAGATCGTTGCATTTTTGCTTAGTAGGTTGTGCACAAGTTCCGTATCCGCCTATCGCGCAATCGTGCTAGCGTCTCTCTAGTATTGTGCAACAAGAGCATTTTCGTGGTTTCCACATTTTGGCTCACTTTTGGATTGCACAATCCCATTTATCTATTTTGCATGTGTGTTTCCGTGTACCCATCCTTGCTTGGTCTACTTGTTGCATTTGCAAATTTGTGAACCTTCTCCAACATTATTGAAGCTCACTTACTATTGCATCAAATTTTGTGCCACCATCCTAACCAAGCTCCACCATAAGCTTTTACGTGTGTAGGTGTGAGAACCGACAAGAATTGGTACCAACAGTGCTATTTCATTGTCCACATTTGAGTGAACTTGATTCATCTTCAACTTCGGTCAAGGTACATTTGGTACACGTTCTTTTCCTTCTACCACTTACATTTTGCTTGGAATGATGGATAGGCCAAGTTCTTCTACCAATCCTCCACTCATCGAGAACGACGACGACATGTCATCATTTGTCACCAAGAGCCACCTATTTGGACCTCAAAAGGCATTGCACCAAGAGCAACAAGCAATGAGGGACTACTTCGACAACAAATTCGACGCTCACAAGCAAGAGAACGATGCAAGAATGGACGAGATCCGCGCCTTCATGAGGAACCGCCGTCCTTCCACTTCTTCATCCTCAAGACGGAGCCGCTTGAGTCGACACTCCGACGACACCTTCTCCGACTCAAGTACACCGTCATCGAACACTCTTCGACGAGCTGCGCGTCAAGACCGTCATGCATCTCGCAACCCACTACATGACAAGCATTCACAAGAACAAGTCGATGAGCAAGACCCTCATCATCAATCAAACCAAGTCGCTTTTGGTCAAGCTCAAGAATGACAATGACTACGGCGCCAAGAGGAAGAACGAGCGCGCCTACACCAAGAGGAACAAGACGCCGAGGTTCAACGTCTTCAACAACAAAAATGTGAAGCGCAAGCTCTTGAGGCGCAACGTGCCCTTCAAGAATCAAGTCGAGCCATCGCCAACCGCAATCGCGAACGGTGCAATCAAGAGGAAGCCCTTCGAGAAGAAATCCAAGA
This sequence comes from Triticum dicoccoides, assembly GCF_002162155.2. Taxonomy (NCBI): domain Eukaryota; kingdom Viridiplantae; phylum Streptophyta; class Magnoliopsida; order Poales; family Poaceae; genus Triticum; species Triticum dicoccoides. Next base: position 318,826,938 of record NC_041393.1, read on the forward strand.
GAGGAACTACCAACCACGTGTGCAACGTCAAGCTCCACAAGCTCCTCCACAAGCTCGTCAAGCTCCACTTCAACCTCAAGTTCAACAAGAGCAAGGTGATCATGGACTTCCTCCGCGCCAAGAGCAACATGAGGATGACTGTCCTCCACGTCAAGGACGTCATCATCACCATCGCCAACAACACAATGAAGAGCAATGCTATGGCAAGCTCAAGTTCACAATGCCCAAATTCAATGGAAGCAATGATCCAGAAGAGTACCTCTCATGGGCATTGAAGGTCGACAAAATCTTTCGTTTGCACAACTATGAGGAAGAGAAGAAGATCGCTATGGCATCACTTGAGTTCCAAGACTATGTGCTCATATGGTGGGAACAAGTCCTTGAACGCCGTCAAGCAAGAGGTGAACCACCAATCACCATTGGACTCAAATGAAGGATGTCATGCGAGCACGCTTTGTGCCAACCTACTACAACCGCGATCTCTTCAAGAAGCTACAACTCCTCAAGCAAGGAACAAAGAGTGTTGAAGAATACTACAAGGAAATGGAGATTGCCATGATTCGAGCCAATGTCACCGAAGATGATGAGCAAACAATGGCAAGATTCTTGAATGGACTGAATCATCCCATCAAGAAGATCGCCGACTTCCAACCCTACTCCAACCTCATTGAGCTCGTGCATCAAGCTACCAAGGCCGAACGTCAAGTGCAAGATGATCTCAAGTACGCCAAGTACTCATCCAAGACCTACGGCTTCTCCAACATCCAAACTTCAACGACTCCTCCAACATCTACATTAACCAAGCCTTCTCCAAGCAATGACGACAAGTCAAGTTACAAGAAAACTTCGGCAAGTTCAAGTCATCTTCCTCCTACTACAAGCAACTTCAAGCTGCGTGCTTCATCATATACTCTGACCGATGAGACCGTCAAAACAAGCTCCTTCAAGTGTTTCACTTGCGGCGGCCGAGGCCACAAGTCATATCAATGCATGAACAAGCGCACCATGGTCCTCAACGACGATGGTACATACGACTCCATGAGTGAAGAGGAGATGGAAGCTCTTGAGCAAGTGGCCATGCACCAGCGTGAATGAGGATGAAGATGATGAAGTCTTTTGTGATGAGGATTCGAGCCCCGCTCTCGTTGTCTCCGAAGTCTTGACACTTCAACATTAACAAGAAGAAGACCAACGATGCCACATCTTCCACACTAAGGCCAGCATCAATGGAAGGTCCGTCAAGGTCATCATCGATGGAGGTAGTTGCCACAATTTGGCAAGTGAAGAACTATGCTCCAAGCTACAATTGGTCAAGAGGAAGCACCCGCAACCCTACAAGGTCCAATGGATAAGTGACTCCGGCACTATACGAGTTGAGCATACGGTCCAAGTCTCCTTCAAAATTGGTGCATATGAAGACACTTTGGAGTGTGATGTGGTCCCAATGACCGTGTGCCACCTCCTTCTTGGTCGACCATGGCAATTCGATCGTGCTGTCATCCACAATGGGCGCACCAATCACTATAGCTTCAAAATGAAAGGAAAGGAATATGTGCTACGACCTATGTCTCCTAGTCAAGTGATAGCCGACAAGCAAGCCACCACTCATGGAGAGAAGAGTGAGAAAGTGACCCACCCAAAAGTGAGTGAGAGCCACAAGCCAAACTTGAGCGCCTCTTCGCCTAGAGAGAAAAACCTCATCCTATTTGCCACCAAAAGTGAGATGAGAGAAGTGTGTGAGAACCCATCGAGTGTGATGCACTTTGTCCTTGTGTGCAAAGATGGAGAGCCAACAACTAGCACCTCTCACGAGCTACCTTTAGTGTTTCAATCTCTTTTGCAGGAATTCCAAGATGTTTTCCCCGATGAGCTACCTCCGGGTCTACCTCCACTACGAGGCATTGAGCATCGGATCGACCTCATCCCCGGAGCGCCACTTCCAAACAAAGCTCCATACCGTGTCAATCCCGAAGAAACCAAGGAGATTCAACGGCAAGTAAAACAACTCATCGACAACGGTCATGTATGTGAAAGCCTAAGCCCTTGTGCCGTTCCCGTTATACTTGTACCTAAGCCCGATGGAAGTTTCCGCTTGTGTTCCGATTGTAGACCTATAAATGCTATTACAGTTCAATATAGACATCCCATTCCTTGCTTAGATGATATGCTTGATGAACTTACTAGAGCCAACTTTTTCTCAAAAATTGATATTAAAAGTGGCTATTATCAAATCCGCATTCAAGAAGGTGATGAATGGAAAATCGCTTTCAAAACAAAATTTGGCTTATATGAGTGGTTAGTCATGCCTATGGGTTTATCGGAAGCTCCCGGTACTTTCGTGCGTCTTATGCATCATGTGCTTCGACATTACATTGGAGTCTTTGTTGTGGTTTACTTTGATGATATTCTTGTGTTTAGCAAAACCATGAAAGAGCATATTAATCATGTTAAATCTGTTTTGCAAACCCTTCGCAAGGAAAGCCTTTATGCAAACTTGAAAAAAATGCACATTTGGTGTTGACAAAGTAGTTTTCTTGGGTTTCGTTGTATCTTCCAAGGGTGTCCATGTTGATGAAACTAAGATTAAGGCAATTAAAACTTGGCCCCAACCCACCAATTTGCAACAAGTGCACAGTTTTGTTGGTCTCGCAGGATTTTATCGCCGCTTTGTGAAAAACTTTAGCACAATTGCCGCTCCTTTGCATGCCTTGAGTAAGAAGAATGCTCCTTTTGTTTGGGGATCTTTGCAATCCACCACTTTTGATGAGCTCAAGTCTTTGCTTACTCATGCTCCGATTCTTGCTTTGCCTAACTTTGATAAAACTTTTGAGGTTCATTGTGATGCAAGTGGTACTGGAATTGGCGGAGTTTTAATGCAAGAAAAACGAGCCAATGCATATTTTAGTGAAAAACTCTCTGGTGCTCAACTTAACTATCCCATCTATGACAAAGAATTGTATGCTTTAGTGCGTGTGCTACATGTTTGGGAACATTACCTTAGACCTCATGAGTTTGTCATACACACCGATCATGAAACGCTTAAGTACTTAAAAGGTCAAACTAAGTTGAACAAGCGTCATGCCAAATGGAGTGAATTTATTGAATCTTTCCCATATGTGATCAAGTACATTAAGGGTAAAGAAAACGTAGTTTCAGATGCACTTTCACGCATATGCACACTTGTCACTAATCTTGAGTTGAATGTTATTGGTTTTGAGCATATAAAAGACTTGTATGAGCATGATCCTTCTTTTGCTACTCCTTATGCTAAGTGTTTGACACACACGTCTTGGGAACAATACTACATAGAGGTATCTTATGAGAGCTAACAAACTTTGCATTCCCGAGTCTTCTCTTCGTTTGCTACTTTTGCAAGAGGCTCATGGAGGCGGACTCATGGGACACTTTGGACGCGACAAGACTTTCGCCACGCTCTCCAAGAACTACTTTTGGCTCAAGATGTTCCGTGACGTCTCACGCTTCACCAACCGTTGCTCTACATGTCGCAAAGCTAAGTCTAAAGCTCAATCCCATGGTCTTTACATGCCCCTTCCTATTCCTTATCAACCTTGGGAAGACATTAGCATGGATTTTGTACTTGGTTTGCCTAGAACTCAAAATGGCAAGGATTCCGTCTTTGTTGTTGTGGACCGATTTTCTAAGATGGCACATTTCATTCCTTGCAACAAGATAGACGATGCTTCACATATTGCCAATCTCTTTTGTAGGGAAATCTTGCCACTTCATGGAGTGCCAAAGACGATTGTCTTAGACCGCGACGTCAAGTTCTTGAGTTACTTTTGGAAGACCCTATGCGCCAAGCTCGAAATCAAGCTATTGTTCTCTTCGGCATACCATCCTCAAACCGACAGCCAAACGGAGGTGACGAACTGTACACTCTCCACTCTACTTCGCGTGTTGATCAAGAAGAACATCAAGGAGTGGGAGGCATGTCTACCCTTCGCCGAGTACGCCTACAACCGTGCAAGACATTCGACGACCGGCAAGTCCCCCTTCGAGGTCGTCTACGGCTTCAACCCGTTGTCCCCATTGGACAGTCTACCTCTTCCTCTACAAGAGCGCACCAACCTCGATGCAAGTGCCCGCGCAAGCTACATCAAGAAGATGCATGAAGATACAAGGCACACCATCGAGCGCCAAGTACAACGACTAGCGACCAAGCTCAACGTCAACAAGCATCCCATGATATTCAACATTGGAGACCTCGTGTGGCTACAGCTTCGCAAGGACCGCTTCCCCAACGAACGCAAGTCCAAGCTTCTCCCTCGAGCCGACAGACCTTTCAAGGTGCTAGCACGCTACAACAACAATGCTTACAAGATAGATCTCCCATGCGACAAGTACAACGTGAGAGACATCTTCAACGTCTCCGATCTCTCCCCGTACCATGGTGATGAGGATTTCGATCCGAGGTCAGATCTTTCACAAGGGGGGGGGGATGATGCAGAGCATCCTTCGGTCATCCCCATGGACCTTCCGTCGCCTCACCAAGCACCAAAAGGACCCATGACTAGAGCACGAGCTCGAGCTCTTGAGACCGAGGTGACTTCTCTCCTTAATGATATATCATATGATCCTCTCAAGACATGGCTACTACCTCAATCCGGAATGTTGTGCATGATTAGGTACCAAGAGGACCCTCCCGAGGATGCACATGAAGATGAACAAGACCCCAAGTCCAAGGAAGAAAGGAACCAATGGAAGAAGGCAAAAGCAGCCTCCAGGCACCGGACATCCGGCCAAGGCCCTGGACATCCGGCCCCTGGAGATCTACACGACCAGCCCCTGCAGAAGAAGACTACAGCGACCAGACATCCGGCATCCAGCCCAGACATCCGGCCTCCCACCGGAAATCCGGCCTCCCGCCCGGATATCCGGACACAGCGTCCCGAATGCTCAGAAGATGGCCCCGACAGGCCGGACATCCGGCCTACGCACCGGACATCCGGTCCCTCAGGAAGCACCGGACATCCGGCACCTCCAGCCCGGACATCCGGCACCTCACGAGCCACCGGACATCCGGCCCGACACCCGGACATCCGGTGCCCCCTGCCTGCGCGCAGCTACTTTGGGTCGTGACCCATGTATCCCTTCGCCCATCTGACTATATATACTCCCTCCTCCCGTACGTTTTAGGGTTAGCGTTGATTTAGCTCGTTTTTGAGATAGAGCCTCGCTCATCCATCAGATCTCCTCTTCGTGAGAGACCGCGGCCTCCTCGGAGAAGATCCACTTGGATTCAAGACCCCTCTACGGGAAGATCCCCTCGCGGATTCAGGACCTCCTCACTGAGAAGATCGGTTCCCTTTGTATCCTTACCTTTGTTGATTGTGGATCATATGTTACTCATTGTTGTCGGTGATCTAGCACTCGTGTGATTGATTCCTTGTCGGTTTAGTGTTTCTCTCTCGTTTTCTCTGTGTTTCCCCTTTGTGTTTCCGTGTGTTCTTCATGATTCCCCGTAGGATCCCCTCCAAACATGAAAGATCGTCCACATAGGATTCCGCCCTACATCAGTTTGGAGGGCCGGTGTGGATAGTAGAGGGCCGGTGTGTAAGTGCATTTCACGTCTAAAAGGAAAGAAGTGACATTTTGGTTCATGTTGAGATTCTTACGGAATATATGGCGAAGGAATAGAATCCATATGAATTCAGTAAGCCTAATCCTAGGACCTATAGGCCTTCATAGAAAAAAAAGTCCTTACCATTCAAATCCTCCAAAAATCCTATTTGTAGAAAAAAAATCATAATTGTGTGTTGTCATATATCTTTGGACCAAAAATTTACAGTAGTGCATCGAATGACACAAAAAATGTCTCCATCGTCCATTGTGGTGTAAGTCCGTATTATAGTGCGTAGATGAATGAGATTGTTTGTACAAATTCAAAGAAAGCAGGACATATATTTGGTGCAAGAAGAGTACACTCTATGTTAGAAATCCACGCTAGCAGATGAACTTTCAAATTATTTTTAATCAAAGTAGTAATTAGATTTGTATGGTAAGTGCGTTCACAACTATAGTTCTCTTAATATCCCAACTCCAGAAGACACTCTAAATAGAAAAAAACTGGTCACCAAGTTTAAGTACAGTCCACCAACATTAAAATTAAATTTTGACAGATATTATCGTAAAAAGAGGAAACATAAGGCATTCAAAATGTCTATGATTTTGTACAGCGGGTCTCATCCATCGACCTTTGTCTATGTTAGTATATGAATGCCCATCATTATGTACCTTTGGCCACACACATTCACTCGATCTTTTTGAGACACAAATTAATGTCAGACACCCTAATATATATATATATATATATACAAAAAATTATATTGTTTTATACATTAATTGGATGCACATATGGACATTATATTGCACAATGCCACTGAAATAATAATGAGTGTTTCATATTATGTTTTTCTGAGATGTTTCTTGAAAATTATGGTTAAAAGACTAACACCATTATATAGTTTGGCATGACATGAGCAGACCACAATATGGTTTTCTGTTAACACATGATAAAACAAATGCACTTGAGTCCACTAATATCTCCTCATGGATACCGACAACAATGATTTTCTTTTGACTATAATATTTTAAGTGGTTTTGCAAGTCTACCTTCATATACAAACATCCTAATGCTAATTTAGATATGAAAACACACGGGATATCCAGCCATGCAAATGCGCACCTACTAGAATTTAGATGAGATGACACCTTCAAAGCTGACTGCCACCTAATGTGGTGCTCAATCAGGAGTTGTCGCTATTAATGTAAGGGTTAACTTGGTATAAAGGGGTCCGAGATGAGGCTTTTTGAATTTGAAGGGAGGTAGAGCCAATGAATTTGAATGAGAGATGCAAGAGATAGACGAGCATGGAAGAATAAAAAGAGAGGAAGGTGACCGGCAAGAGATAATTGGCCTCCCCAAACGAAATTAGATGGCTTGCCGGTTCCACGTGGCCAAAGATTGCATGTGCCTCCATGGAGCTTGATGACAAACTCCATGACACACATGTCTCACAACTATTAGATGGCTACAAAACTCTTAAATGATAAATATTTTTTTATGTGGTGTAGCGACCAGACCTCAAACAGTCCGATCTCTGTGCATCAGTGTCATCCCTGGATCAGTAATGCTGACACGCACAGTACTTGAAGGATTTATAACAGAGTGGCAAACACACACTTATTACATCGAATGTCTCAAAAGAGAGCTTATTACAATAAATATGGCTTAAGGCCATCTAATAACGATAACAGCGGAAGGCTTGGAAGATAAGTGAGTCCATCAACTCCAATGGCATCACTGAGTATAGGACCACGATTCTAAGGCATCTTACTCGTCGTCTGAAAAGTCTGCAACATTAAAGTTGCAGCCCGAAAACAGGTCAGCACATGGAATATGCTGGCAAAGTAACACATAGAGAGTAATGAAATGACATGGCTATACTACATGCATATATGGCTGGTGGAAAGCTCTATGGTTAGAATTTTGCATAAAGCCAATTTTTCCCTACTGTGAAGCAATACAATTTATTTAACTATCATGGTAGTTGTTAAACATTGAGAATGGTTGACAGCACTCTCAATCCCAATTAATCATCATCATTAAACAAACCCAACAATATTAATTAGAGTAACATGATGAGATTCACATGATTATCCAAATACTAGATACTCAAAACGTCCATAACCGGGGACAGGGCTAATCATGATTAGTTTGTACACTCTACAGAGGTTGCGCACTTTTCCCCACAAGACTCGATCTCCTCCGTTTGTTTTCTCGCACTTCATGGTGTTTGAGAAACGGATGACCGAGACATAGTCTTTCAGAAGCGCTAGCACCTTACGATTGGGTAGACCGTACCACCTACATCCCCTACATCTGCTAGTCTACCACCGTAAGAGTTCGCACAACTTACTCAGCTATGCTAGAGCCCATAATAGCATGTGGCTACACACGGAAGTTTCTAGCATGAATAATCTTATGATCCCTTTGAGCCTGGGTGGCGGTCCAAAAACAAATAGGCAATCCTGGAATACCCGAGTGACTCAATCCACACAGATGTGTATTAAATTTGCCACCTTAAATAAACCATTAATTAACAATCTCACATCTGTCATGGATACACTCACCCAATCCACGTCTACTAGCATAACATGGCATAATAAGGAAACGTAGAAGTAACTCCCAAGGGTTTGATAATAAAACAGGTAATAGGTACTGCCTCATCTACTTCCGAAAACCCACAATTTAATCAAATCCTAATCAAGCAAATTGTTTGAGGGTTGATCTAATGCAATAAAACTGGGTAGTAAAGAGATATGATCAAAGTGTTACTTGCCTTGCTGATGATCCGCGAAACCTAGGGATTCGAAGTAGCACGCGGCGCAATCCGGGTACTCTATCGCAAGCAAACAAACAAACAAGCATACAATAAGTACTCATCTAATACACAGGTAAAACTCGAATAAGATATCTAACCAGAAAGTTCAACTTAAGAACTCCGGTTGGCAAAAAGAATCAAATCGAACGAAACAACGAAAGTCAAACAGCGAAAGAAACAAGCTTTGTTTACTAATCTGGACCTAAGTCAAATTTTACAGAAGTAAAAACTTGTTTGAGTAGATTAAACATAAAGAGGGTTTCGAGATGGAACTCTAGGCGCTTGAATCGCCTGATTCCGATAAACGAGCGAAAAGTTAAACTAAAACTAAAATCGGATCAGAAAGCGCGATCAGAAAAATCGCGGAATAAATCCGAGAAAAAGAAAAACGACGAACAGATTAATGAACGAATGTTCGTTATCCGGATCTGAACGATGAACACGTTCGTTAAAATGAACGAATGAGCGAACGCTCGCTAATTAACCTAAACCGAAAAAAACCAATCAAATAAAAAAACAGATCTAAAAAAAACAACAAAAAACCGATGGAAAAACAGAACGGTTTTTCTCAAAAAAAAATGGCGGCGGCGGGGTCAACCTCGGCGGCGGGGTCCGGTGGCGGCGGCTCCGGCGACGGCGGCGCGGGGCGGCGGCAGCGGCAGGCGGCGATGGCGGATTAGGGTTAGGGTTTGGGCGCGGGTGGTGGCGGCTGGGCTGGGGCGGCGGTTGGGTTGGGGTCGGCCCGGGGCGGCGCTATTTAAAGACCCCCGGCCAGGCGGAGTCCTGGCCGGTTATGGCCCAAGGTCGGTTCGGACTTTTTTTTTTAATAATTTCGTGCAGAAAAACAAATGAAAGAAATACTAAACGGACTCCAAAAATCCCGAAATAAATTTTCCCCGACTTCTAAAATCAAGCCGGACAAGATGAAAATTTATTTGGGGCCTAATTGCAATTTTGAAAAACGCACATTTTTCCTAAATTCAAATAAAATAGGAATAAAATCCAAAATAAAATCTTATTTGATTTTTTTTATTAAATCCTCAATATTTCTATATTTTGGGAAAGTCATTTTATTCCCTCTCTCATATTTTGTGATTGAAATAATTGAAGATAAAATAAATAAAATCAAATGATCCTATTTCAAAATTTTGAGAAAACTCAAATATGAAATTTACGAAATCCCCAACTCTCTCCGTGGGTCCTTGAGTTGCGTAGAATTTCTAGGATCGAGCCAAAATGCAATAAAAATATGATATGCAATGATGATCTATGTATAACATTCCAAATTAAAAATTTGGGTTGTTACAAACCTACCCCCCTTAAGATGAATCTCGCCCTCGAGATTTGGGTTGGCTAGAAAATAGGTGAGGATGGTCCTTCAGCAGATCTTCCTCTCGCTCCCAGGTGGCTTCATCTTTGGTGTGGTGGCTCCACTGAACTTTGCCAAATTTGATAACCTTGCTGCGGGTTACTCGGCTGGCATTTTCAAGAATCTTGACTGGTTTCTCCGCATAGGTAAAATCATTGTCCAACTGAATCGCCTCTAGCGGCACTGTATCTCTCAGCGGTATATCAGCCATCTCTGTGTGGCACTTCTTCAACTGAGAAACGTGGAATACATCGTGAACTGCTGACAATCCTTCGGGTAATTCCAACTTGTAGGCAACTTCTCCCATACGCTCCAAAAATTTGTATGGTCCCACAAAACGTGGCGCTAATTTACCCTTAACTCCAAAGCGCTTAATCCCTCGAAGTGGAGATACACGAAGATAAACTCTATCTCCGACTTCGTAAACTATCTCCTTGCGTTTTGAATCTGCATAGCTTTTCTGCCTGGACTGGGATACCTTGAGTCTATCACGAATCAACTTCACCTTCCGTTCAGACTCCTTAATCCAATCCGGTCCAAACAACTGGCGGTCTCCAACTTCATCCCACGACAATGGGGTCCTGCACCTCCTTCCGTATAAGGCTTCGAAAGGGGTCATCTTCAAACTGGATTGATAACTGTTGTTGTAAGAAAACTCTGCATATGGCAAATTGTCGTCCCAACTTGATCCATAATTTAGCGCACAAGATCTTAGCATATCTTCCAAAATCTGTTTAACTCTCTCTGTCTCTCCATCTGTCTGCGGGTGAAAAGTTGTACTGAACTCTAGTCTGGTTCCCAAAGTTTCGTGCAACTGATTCCAGAACTTTGAGGTAAACTGGGTTCCACTATCTAATACAATGCTCCTCGGAACTCCATGCAGACATACGATCCTGGTCATGTATATCTTGGCCAACTTAGCACTGGTGTAAGTGGTCTTCACTGGGATGAAATGTGCTACCTTTGTCAAACGATCGACTATAACCCAAATCGAGTCATAGCCTGAACGAGTCCTGGGCAATCCCGTAATAAAATCCATGCCTAGCTTATCCCACTTCCATTCGGGTATCGGCAATGGTTGCAGCAGTCCTGCTGGCTTCTGATGCTCTGCTTTTACTCTCTGACATACGTCACAAACTGCTACATATTCCGCAATATCCTTCTTCATTCCGGTCCACCAGAAAGTATCCTTGAAATCCAAATACATCTTGGTATTTCCTGGGTGAATCGAATATGGTGAATCATGAGCCTCCTGTAGAATCAACTTCCTGATCTCCGGGTCATTAGGCACATAAACACGATCTTCAAACCATAGGGTATCGTGCTCATCTTCACGAAATCCCTTAGCTTTGCCTTTGCTCATCCTCTCCTTTATATCAGTAATTTCCTTGTCAGTCTTCTGAGCTTCTCTGATCTTATCCATCACGGTCGACTGAATCTCCAATGCTGGTACATAGCCTCTCGGAACTATCTCCAAACATAGCTCACGAATGTCCTCGGCTAGCTCCTTCGGTAACTCTCCGGTCATAAGTGTGTTGACATGACTCTTACGGCTCAACGCGTCGGTTACTATGTTAGCCTTTCCCGGGTGATAATGCAATCTCATGTCATAATCCTTGATGAGTTCCAACCATCTCCTCTTCCTGACATTCAACTCCTTCTGCGTGAAAATGTACTTCAAACTCTTGTGATCCGTGTACACCTCACAATGATTTCCGATGAGAAAATTTCTCCACGTCTTCAAAGCATGCACTACGGCTACTAACTCCAAATCATGTGTGGCATAATTCAACTCACAAGGTTTCAACTGTCGTGAAGCATACGAAACAACTCTCCCCTCCTGCATAAGTACTGCTCCAAGTCCTCGACGTGAAGCGTCGCAATACAGTTCGTAATCCTTACTCTGATCTGGCAGAATGAATATTGGTGAGGTAACCAAATGTTCCTTCAACTCCTGGAAACTAGCCTCACACTCCTCAGTCCAATTGAACTTGGTATCCTTCTTCAACAATTCTGTCATAGGCTTTGCAATCTTCGAGAAGTTCTCAATAAATCTCCGATAATATCCTGCGAGTCCAAGAAAACTCCGGATCTCTCCAACCGTTGTTGGTGCTTCCCAGTTTGTCACGGTGACAACTTTGGTGGGGTCTACTGCTATACCTTCTCCGGATATAACATGTCCAAGGAATCCAACTTCCTTCAACCAAAACTCACACTTGCTGAACTTGGCATATAACTGGTGTTCTCTGAGCTTCTCGAGTACCAAACGCAAATGCTCCTTATGCTCTTCTTCGTTCTTCGAGTAGACCAAAATATCATCAATGAACACCACGACGAACTTATCCAAAAACTCCATAAACACCTTGTTCATCATGTTCATGAAATAGGCAGGTGCGTTAGTTAGACCAAATGACATAACGGTGTACTCATACATCCCATACCTGGTGGTAAAAGCCGTCTTAGGTATATCCTGCTCTCGAATCTTCAACTGATGGTATCCTGATCGCAAATCGATCTTGGAAAATACCTTAGCTCCTTGCAATCGGTCAAACAGATCATTGATCATCGGTAGTGGGTATTTGTTCTTGATTGTTACTGCATTCAATCCTCGATAATCAACAACCATCCTCAATGATCCGTCCTTCTTCTCTACTAGAAGTACTGGTGATCCCCAAGGTGAAGAACTTGGGCGAATATATCCTTTATCTAGTAACTCCTTAACCTGCTTTTTAATTTCCTCCAAATCCTTTGCGGGCATTATGTATGGTCTCTTCGATATTGGCCATGTGCCTGGTAAAAGCTCAATCAAAAACTCAATGTCTCTATCCGGTGGCATGCCTAGCAACTCCTCTGAAACACATCAGGAAAATCCTTCACCACTGGTACTTCCGCCTGCACAACTCCTGTTAACGAGTTTACTTGTGTCCTCCTCGGCTCATGCCGGGATACATACTTGATCCTTCTTCCTTCTGGCGTTGTAAGCAAAATTGTCCTACTGGCGCATTCAATGTTCCCTCCATACTTCGATAACCAATCCATGCCTAATATCACATCCAATACTTGTGATTCCAATACTATTAGGTCCGAGGGAAACAAGTAGCTACCAATCCTTAATGGTAACTGATCACATCATAGGCTAGCCATATACTCTGCTCCAGGCGAGGTTACTAACATGGGTGACCTAAGGGCTTTGGTTGGCAGTTTGTACTTATCCACAAATCCCCTTGATATATATGAATGCGATGCACCAGTATCAAAAAGAACGAGTGCAGTAAATGACTTAACCAAAAACTTACCTATTACTGCATCTGGCTGAGCTTCAACCTCCTCCACGTTAACGTGGTTCACCTGTCCCCTATTGAAAGGGTTCGGCTTCTTCCCAGAGCTTCCATTGCCATTTCCATTCTGGCCTTCGGGACATTCATTGGCATAATGTCCGGTCTTCTGACATTTACAGCAAGTGACTTGGCTCAAATCTTTCTTGGCTGGGGTTGATGGGTTGGTAAGGTTCTGGCCGTTGCTTCCTCCATTCCCATTACCATTCTTGGGACCATTATGATTATGCGAACTACCTCCTCCATGGGTATGCTGAAATTGTCCTCCTGACTTCGGGGTAAAACGTGGCTTCTGCTGAGCTCCAGAATTGTACTTCCCTTGTCCATATTTCCTCTTGCGGTTCTCAATCTGTTGCTGCTTCCCTTCAATCATAAGAGCACGATCTACCAACTCCTGGTAGTTGTTAAAACTTGCTACCATCAACTGCATGCTCAGCTCATCATTCAGTCCTTCCATAAACTTCTCTTGCTAGCTGCATCCGTAGCAACGTCATCTGGGGCATAACGCGCTAACTTACTAAAGTCATCCACATATTGGCCAACTGTCCTTCCTCCTTGGCGTAAGTTGCGAAACTCATGCTTCTTCATGGCCATTGCTCCTGCTAAAACATGGGCAGTACGGAAAGCCTGCTGAAACTGATCCCATGTGACAGTGTCTACTGGATAGGTGGTTGTGAAATTCTCCCACCATGATGTTGCGGGTCCATCAAGCTGATGTGTGGAAAATCGCACCTTCTCCGCATCTGTGCATCCTGCAGTGGTCAACTCCCTGGCTGTCTTGCGAAGCCAATCATCTGCAACAATCGGCTCGGTGCTATTGGAGAACACCAGCGGATTCGGCCTAAGAAAACGGGTTAAGTGGTCAACAGGTGGTGGTGGTGGTGGGTTGTTGTTGTTGTTGTTCCCCTGATTCTGATTCTGAACTAACAACTGCATCAGGGCATTCTGCTGCTGGATCAACAGAGTGAGCTCCGGTGGGAAAGCAAATCTGTTGTCACGTCTCAGAGGCATCTGAGGTTTTAGAAAAGATGAGAATATAGAATAGAATGAGGTCTAGAGGGAAAAACACTACCCATATGCACATGAGTCAAATTTCAAACAAAACACTCCAATCAATTCAAACAAGGGCATACAACGGTCTATCTATCGTGACATAAAGTGCTTGGACTATACTAGATATATGGGGGAAATACTACTACTGTTATGGTGGTCGACTAGAAAAACTGCTCCGATGAAGACTCCATGATATCTGCTCTAGCTTCATCAACATAGTCATCATCACTATCATCTGGGTCCGAGTCGGTGTCGTCAATGATGATGTAATTCTCTGGACATGTGAAATCTTCATCTTCTCCTTCCGTCGCGGGGAATCCCATAAATACTTTCAGCTTCTTCTTCAGATCATCGCTCTTCTCCACTAGTGTTGCTATTTCCTCCTCATATCCATCGCGTCTAGACTTGAGTTCTTCCTCCAGTTCCGTGATCTTGGTCATGGCCTTCTTCAGATCTATCATGCCTGCGCACATCTGGTTCTCCTGGCCTCGAATGTGCTGGTTTAACTCCTGGACGAAAGCTGCAATTGATCTATCCTTCCTGGTGTTGATCATCTCCCATTGTTCATCTCCGCGCCCACAAATCTGGTAGATAGTATCCTTAAGCTCTATGTGGTAAACTTCTCCAATACGTCCCATGGTGATGTGGGCTGCCATGCTCTTTCCTAGACTCCAGGTTGGTGCATCAAAGGAAAACTCTATGGGTTTAGTGACGGGCATGAACGTTCTTCCTGGAACATGAACTTGAATCATCCAGCGCTCCTATTCAGGTAAAGTGGCATTGTAGGTCCCAGTGAAGGTTGGTACTCCGATGTTCAGGTATCTAGTGACTTTCTTCAGGTGTCGTCCAAAGGGTGTATCTTCATCCGGTTGCGTGAACTTGCTTCTTGCATTCGTCATCCTAAAAGAGAGTAGCAAAGATGAGGAGTCAGAATGAGAAGAGAGAGTAGTGATCTAGGGCTTTGGCTTAATCGTCGTGTCCTACAGTCAGCATGTGCTCTGATACCATCTTGTAGCGACTAGACCTCAAACAATCTGATCTCTGTGCATCAGTGTCATCCCTGGATCAGTAATGCTGACACGCTTAGTACTTGAAGGATTTATAACAGAGTGGCAATCACACACTTATTACATCGAATGTCTCAAAAGAGAGCTTATTACAATAAATATGGCTTAAGGCCATCTAATAACGATAACAGCGGAAGGCTTGGAACATAAGTGAGTCCATCAACTCCAACAGCATCACTGAGTATAGGACCACGATTCTAAGGCATCTTACTCATCGTCTGAAAAGTCTGCAACATTAACGTTGCAGCCCAAAAACGGGTCAGCACATGGAATATGCTGGCAAAGTAACACATAGAGAGTAATGAAATGACATGGCTATACTACATGCATATATGGCTGGTGGAAAGCTCTATGGTTTACAAATTTGCATAAAGCCAATTTTTTTTGACTATACACAGTAGCGCAAAACCCCACTGCAATTTTTATTATAAATCAGCAAAGAGGTCCAGCAATACAAAAGGGCTTGAGGTAAGCCAATAGACCAAAAACAAAGAAAAGAAAGAAAGAAAGAAAGAGAAAAAAACTACCAGCTAACAGCTAGTAAAAAAACAAAAGATTACAGGACAAGGTTGTCAAGCCAGAGACAGAAAGCTCTAGCATAGCTCTTCTTAATTCTGAATCTTAGCAAATTTAGTTCCTCCAAGAAGATTCCTTTCCATCCTTGAATGCTTGGTTGTATGTCCTGAAAAATGAGATTGTTCCTAGTGATCCAGATGGCCCATGAAGCCAGGATGATGATTTCCATGAAGAAAGGCACATGAAGTTTCAGTTTTAGATCAGCAAAAGCCTCGAGAACTGATGCATTTCTCTGCCTAGTGGGACAGATCATATCCCAAAACTGTGCAGCAAAAGGACATGTCCAAAAGAGGTGTTGAAGTGTTTCCTCTTACTGGCAATTGTTTACAGCACAATTATAATTGTCCAAGTGAAAAGTTTTCCTTCTAAGGAGATTCTTGATATTGAGTCTGTCATGTAGTAATCTCCAAAAGAACACCTTGTGCTTGGGTTGATAAGAGCTATTCCAGATCCAGTTAAAGTGTTGTGGCACTATTTTAACACCCATCATCAGTTTATATGCCTTTGCAACTGAGAATTGATGACTTCCCCAAATATAGCTCCAGGTATCAGTACATTCCAGATATTCAGAACCCCTCAAAGCTATACAAATGTCTTCCATTGCTTCAAATTCTTGGAATGCTTCCACTGTCAATGGTAAGTGAAAGAGATCCTCCAAAAATTCAGTGTGAATGATGGTATACACAGTGGAGTTCCTATTCTTCACAAAAGAAAAGAGATGAGGGAACATGTCTTGCATGTAAGCAGAGTGCCAAAGGTCAGACCAGAAGAATGCACTTTTGCCATCTCCAATGTGGCATCTGGCCATGGAGTTGAAATTGTCAATGAGCTTTAGATTAGCTTTCCACCAGAAAGAACATGTCCAATTGTTGCCAGGCAGTGAATCAACGCTGTAATGTGCTTCCCAGATCAAGTTAACCCATGGAATGTTGTGTCTGTTATAAAACTTGTGGAGATTCTTGAGCAGCAGAGCTTTGTTTTGGACAAAGATATCCATCACTCCCAATCCTCCTTGGTCCTTTGGCCTACAAACAGTACTCCAAGCCACCATGGCAGGCCTATGATCCTCCAAATCAGGACCTCTCCAGAGGTAGTGCCTCAACAGTTTAATTGCTTGAGCTTTAATGGTGACAGGTACATCAAGACATCCCATAAGGTAAATCAGCAAAGAGTTAAGCACAGATTTTACCAACAAAAGTCTTCCGGCCATGGTCAAAAAAGATGATAGTCCCATAAGCTTGTTCTGAAGTCTTGTGACCATAGGTAAACATTGCTCAACAGTTGGTTTATAAATACCCAGAGGTGCACCCAAATATTGGATGGGAAAGAATTCCCTTTTACAATGGAAAGTATTAGTCAGAATTTCAACTTTCTCTTCGGGTACATTGAGTGAGATGAGGCTAGATTTAGAGTAATTAACTTTCAGTCCAGTAGCATCAGCAAAAGTATTATGGAGGGCCTTGAGGCAGTGAAGTTGTTTGGCATCTGCTTGAAGGAGGACCAAAGTGTCATCTGCATACTGCACTATTGGGAAATCGGGGCAAGAATGCACTTGTAGTGGTGAAGAAAGCAAACCCCTTTCCATGGCCTTGTTGAGGATTGACTGAAGAAGATCTGCAGCAAGCACAAAGAGAAGTGGTGACAGAGGGTCTCCTTGTCTCACACCTTTGAGGCAGTAGAATTTTTTACCAGGCACACCATTAAGCAGTATGGCAGAAGATGCAGAAGTGAACATCATTTTGATCCAGTTAATCCATCTATCTCCAAAGCCTTTAGCTTTTAAAATATCCAGAATTGCCTGATGTTCAATGGTGTCAAAGGCTTTTTCAAAGTCCAATTTCAACACAATAATCTCTTCCTTTGATTTATGGCACTGATGTAAATATTCATAACCCCAGCCCAGGCAGTCATGAATAGATCTCTCTTTGAGGAAGCCATATTGATTAATGTGGACCAACTTTAAGATGACTTTCTGTAACATGTTTGCCAACAGTTTAGTGACTAGCTCGAGACAGCAATTAAGGAGGGAGATTGGCCTGTAATCATTTGTTGTTAGAGGAGAATTTCCTTTTGGAATAAGAGTTATGAATGAGGTGTTCAAACTCTCCAGAGAGATTTGTCCAGCATGGAACTCAGAAATGAATTTGAGCACATCTCCTTTAATTATGTCCCAACAAGCTTTTAAGAACTCATTATTGAAGCCATCAGGACCAGGTTATTTATCCAAAGGTAATTCCTTTACAACATCATTGATTTCCTCCTCAGAAAAAGGCAGTTCCAAGGACACAAAAAGTGTGGGATCATGTCTCTGTTGAAACAATGACTCCAAGTCAAAATGCATGGTAGTTTTGTGAGAAGTCCCCATTCTTTTCTTATATGTATCCCATAGAATAGCAGCTTTCCCAGCATGATCAGAAATGTCAACTTGATCCTCATTTTGCAGGACAGCAATATGATTATGCATGTGGTTGATAGAGGCCTTGGTATGAAAGAATTTGGTATTTTCATCCCCAAATTTTACCCCTTTAATTTTCCCCCTCTGCTTCCAATAAATATTTTGGTTCTTCAAAAGAACTAGAAGATGCTCTTTGAGGAGAATCCTACAATTCCATTCATAAGTGTCCAAAGCTCTAAACTCCTCAAAAAAGTCCCAAAGAAAAATGAGTTCATTGATTTTAGCAATTTGGGTTTTCAGACAAGCTAGAGATCTGGCCCACAACTTCAAATCTCTCCTTAAATTTTTAAACTTTGCATTTAAACATTTGACTGAATCAAGGTTCCCAACTGGAATATTCCAAGCAGCAAGAACCACCCGCTTGAAGTCTGAGTGCTGCAACCAATAGTTCTCAAATCTAAAGACTTTTGCTTTGGGAATTGAGGTACCAACTTTGATTACACATGGCAAGTGGTCTGAAATTGGTTTTGCAAGAGGTAGCACCATAGTGTTTGGGAATGTGGTCATCCAGGAAGCTGAAGTGAAGAACCAATCAAGTTTAACCAGCAGAGGATTTTGCTGCATGTTACTCCAGCTAAATTTCCTTCCATGCAAAGGTAGCTCCACTAAACCTTGATTACTAATTGCTTCATTGAACATGAGCATCTCATTAACATCTCCACCAGGTCTATTCCTGTCTATTGGGGCCCTCATGTTGAAGTCTCCCATAAGAATCCAGTCTACATCATCAGGCATATGAATATTCAAAAACCACTCAATGAACTCAATTTTGTCCTGTGAGTCACAAGGACCATAAATATTGGTGAGAAGCCAGGACTGATTGGAGAGCAAACTTGTGAACTAGATGGAGAGTGAAAATCTGTTTTGAGCAATTACTTCTCTAGTAAAGAGAGAGCCATTCCAAGCCACTAGGAGACCCCCTGAAGCTCCAATAGAAGGAAGGAAAGCAAACTTATTGATTCTATTGGGACAGAAATTTTTTAAGTAAGCAGCATGAAAGTTTTCTCTCTTAGTTTCTTGTAAGCACAGAATATTGCAGTCACTCTCATCAATTTTCTGCCTTAAAGCCAGCCATTTATCCTGTGAATTCATCCCTCTAATATTCCAGTTCAGAATGTTCCAACTTCTATTATTGTTATTCATGGAGACAAAGATGTGAACTACCCCAGAGGTCAAGCACCAGCACTTGACACATAATTAAAATGGATAAAAAAATTCAGATAGTCTGCACCAGAGCATATGACAAAACCAGCAATACATCCAAGTAGCATACATCATAGAGGTGCCATTGAGATAGAAAGTCTCCAAAGCAAAGAGTAAATTTTTTCCCTACTACAAAGGAATAAAAGTTATTTGACTATCATGGTAGTTGTTAAACATTGAGAATGGTTGACATCATTCTCAATCCCAATTAAGCATCATCATTCAACAAACCCAACAATATTAATTAGAGTAACATGATGAGATTCACATGATAATCCAAATACTAGGTACTCAAAACGTCCATAACCGGGGACAGGGCTAATCATGATTAGTTTGTACACTCTGCAGAGGTTGCGCACTTTTCCCCACAAGACTCGATCTCCTCCGTTTGTTTTCTTGCACTTCATGGTGTTTGAGAAACGGATGACCGAGACATAGTCTTTCAGAAGCGTTAGCACCTTATGATTGGGTAGACCGTACCACCTACATCCCCTACATCTGCTAGTCTATCACTGTAAGAGTTCGCACGACTTACTCAGCTATGCTAGAGCCCATAATAGCATGTGGCTGCACACAGAAGTTTCTAGCATGAATAATCTTATGATCCCTTTGAGCCTGGGTGGCGGTCCAAAAACAAACAGGCAATCCTGGAATACCCAAGTGCCTCAATCCACCCAGATGTGTATTAAAGTTGCCACCTTAAATAAACCATTAATTAACAATCTCACGTATGTCATGGATACACTCACCCAATCCACGTCTACTAGCATAGCATGGCATAATAAGCAAACGTAGAAGTAACTCCCAAGGGTTTGATAATAAAACAGGTAATAGGTACTACCTCATCTACTTCCCAAAACCCACAATTTAATCAAATCCTAATCATGCAAATTGTTTGAGGGTTAATCTAATGCAATAAAACTGGGTAGTAAAGAGATATGATCAAAGTGTTACTTGCCTTGCTAATGATCCGCGAAACCTAGGGATTCGAAGTAGCATGCGGCGCAATCCGGGTACTCTATCGCAAGCAAACAAACAAACAAGCATACAATAAGTACTCATCTAATGCACAGGTAAAACTCGAATAAGATATCTAACCAGAAAGTTCAACTTAAGAACTCTGGTTGGCAAAAAGAATCAAATCGAACGAAACAACGAAAGTGAAACGGCGAAAGAAACAAGCTTCATTTACTAATCTGGACCTAAATCAAATTTTACAGAAGTAAAAACTTGTTCGAGTAGATTAAACGGAAAGAGGGTTTCGAGACAAAACTCTAGGCGCTTGAATCGCCTGATTCCGATAAACGAGCGAAAAGTTAAACTAAAACGAAAATCGGATCAGAAAGCGCGATCAGAAAAATCGCGGAATAAATCCAAGAAAAAGAAAAACGACGAACAGATTAACGAACGAACGTTCGTTATCCGTATCTAAACGATGAACATGTTCGTTAAAACGAACAAACAAGCGAATGCTCGCTAATTACCTAAACCGAAAAAAATCGATCTAATAAAAAAACAGATCTAAAAAAACAACGAAAAAACCGACGGAAAAACCGAACGGTTTTTCTCAAAAAAAAATGGCGACAGCGGGGTCAACCTCGGCAGCGGGGTCCGGCGGCGGCGGGGTCCGGCGGCGGCGGCTCCGGCGACGGCGGCGTGGGGCGGCGGCGACGGCAGGCGGCGGCGGCAGCGGCGGCGGATTAGGGTTAGGGTTTGGGCGCGAGTGGCGGCGGCTGGGCTGGGGTCGGCCCGGGGCGGCGCTATTTAAAGACCCCCGGCCAGGCGGAGTCCTGGCCGGTTACGGCCCAAGGTCGGTTCGGACTTTTTTTTTAATAATTTCGCGCAGAAAAACAAACGAAAGAAATACTAAACGGACTCTAAAAATCCCAAAATAAAATTTCCCCGACTTCTAAAATCAAGCCGGACAAGATGAACATTTATTTCGGGCCTAAGTGCAATTTTGAAAAATGCACATTTTTTCTAAATTCAAATAAAATAGCAATAAAATCCAAAATAAAATCTTATTTGATTTTTTATTAAATCCTCAATATTTCTATATTTTGGGAAAGTCATTTTATTCCCTCTCTCATATTTTGTAATTGAAATAATTGAAGATAAAATAAATCAAATCAAATGATCCTATTTCAAAAATTTGTGAAAACTCAAATATGAAATTTACGAAATCCCCAACTCTCTCCGTGGGTCCTTGAGTTGCGTAGAATTTCTAGGATCGAGCCAAAATGCAATAAAAATATGATATGCAATGATGATCTATGTATAACATTCCAAATTGAAAATTTGGGATGTTACATGTGGATTCTAATTGGGTACATTATTTGTCAAACTTTAATTATGAAGTATCAAAAGTTGAATATACATTTGAGCATCACGTCACCTATACTCTAAAAGGATGGTACACAGTTTCAGTTCAAAGGTCATTACAATTTGTAATATCTATTGTAAGCGTTAAAATAAGTGGACCCTACAAGAAATAAAAGTAGTTAGTTTTTGGATGATGTATTTGTCCATGGTCAAAACTATTTTCTTCTGTTGTTTAGAAATATTATCTAAATATAGGCTCATGTGGCATAAGATTTTAAAATTTCACCAAATCATGTATTAGTCCATCATACACACTGCATTGTTCTATCTTAGCTAATTACATTTACAAAGAAAATAAACAATAAATCCTGTTTAATTATAAAAGGTCTAGGACATATGGGCACCGGAGGAAATAAGGATAGACTAGTGATTGGTTGGCTGAAGCTTAATGTAGATGGCTCTTACAATGCTGAAACTAGGCGATGAGCTCAGGGGCAGTGGCCCAAGATAGTCGGGAATCAATTGTATTCTCTGTAGGTCGATTGCTGCCTAACTGCTTGGATGTGGAGGAATCATAAATTCATGCAATTTGGATGTGTTTGGAGCACTTGATTAAGTTCTATGATGGCCTGGTAATAATTGAGTCTGACTGTGTAGCTGTTTTGCAAGCGTTGAATGCTACTGTTGTTAATAGATCAAGATGGTAGGATCTTTACGAGTAGGCGTCTAACCTGATGATCAAGTTTGAGGTCTGCTGAATTACTTAAGATAGGAAGGAAGTGCAACGGTGCCACCTATGAGATGGCAAATTATTCTAGATCCCTTGGCAATGTGCTCCTGGTAGGAGGGCGCCTATACAAGTAAATCATGTCCACAATAGCTATTGAATGTATCCCGATTGATGATATATACAGCTAATGTCCCCCCCCTAAAAACATAAATTTGAGAAATCCATATATTTCCTTTACTCTGTTCTCCACTGCAGAGGACAAGTATACGTGCCCTTTTCCACACAAAAAGTTGTGATATGAGTATTGTTTACTCCAGTGAAATGATGAAACTTTTTCTGAAATCTAGATCATTCCCCTTCGCCAAAACATATTTGATTGTAGAAAACACTTACATTTGGTAGGAGTCTAACATCCTCCACAAATGTTGCTCACATCTTGATGATATTCTCTCATCCGTGAGCTCCCTCACTACCGCCTCCACACCACAAAGATCTAGAACATCCGCCACCGCTCCTAGCCTCTGGACATTACAGGTTTGAGCAGCGCTCCTGCATTCTCCCTCGCCATCTACGAGGTTGCCAAGATCCACACCCACACCTAGCCACATGTGCCGAGAAGGATCATGTAGAGCCGACATAGACTGGGGATTAGTTTCGTGATGCCCAGAAGTGACATCTTCCTTCAACGGCATCAAATCGGAAGAATGATGCATGTCAATGAGAAACCTGGTGGGGATTGGAGGGGAGTTCTATGTAGATGAACTGTACTGGCTGTTTTACTTGGAGAAAAATGACTTTTTTTAGGCATTGGAGAAAAACTGACTGGGAGTGGTAATTATCGAGAGGTCCTATAGAACACATTTTGCATCATAAAGACCTCGACGCACAAGGGCGAAATGCGACTGGGCCGACCCAACACGCTTGCAGTCGCGCGACAAAAAAAAATCAACATAGCGTCATACAATTTTGATCCACGACCTCGAACAATGAGGAAAATTGAGAGAGTGGCATTAACCACTACACCACAGAGAGTCACCTGAATAAAATAATGGCACCAACGTATAAGATCACACATTAGCGTTGTGATTTCGAAAACATCTCGGATACATTTCTTGTAATTGTGAGCAGTTATAAAATATCAAAAAATTTATGTTCCAACTTTTTTTTTGATGTAGTAAAGATTTTTTGTAATTTCGATTCAAAAAAGAAACATGAGCAAGTTTTTCATATCCTGAACAATTTTCTAATATGCGAACAATTTATCAAAAATTACGAACAAATTATGAAAAACACAAACATTTTTTGAATTTTCGAAATATTTTCTGAGACCACGAACAATTTTAAATTTTTGAACAAAAATGGAAAACATGAACATTTTTTATTTATTGTGGCATGAATGTTCAGATCCGTAAGATTCAAAAAAGGTTTAATATTGACATAAAAACAATAATACTTCAAGCATATTAGCAAGGCAATTATGTCTTCTCAAAATAACATGGCCAAAGAAAGCTTATCCCTACAAAATCATATAGTCTCGCTATGCTCCATCTTCATCACACAAAGTATTCAAATCATGCGCAAACCCGGTTTCAGCCAAGCAATTGTTTCATACTTTAGTATTCTCAAACTTGTTCAACTTTCACACAATACATGAGTGTGAGCCATGGACATAGCACTGTAGGCAGAACAGAATATGGTGGTTGTGGAGAAGACAAAAAGAGGAAGATAGTATCACATCAACTAGGCATATCAATGGGCTATGGAGATGCCCATCAATAGATATCAATGTGAGTGAGTAAGGATTGCCATGCAATGGATGCACTAGAGCTATAAGTTTATGAAAGCTCAAAAGAAAAAGTAAGTGGGTGTGCATCCAACTTGCTTGCTCATGAAGACCTAGGGCGATTTGAGAAAGCCCATCGTTGGAATATACAAGCCAAGTTCTATAATGAAAAATTCCCACTAGTATATGAAAGTGACAAAATAAGAGAATCTCTACCATGAAGATCATGGTGCTACTTTGAAGCACAAGTGCGGAAAAAGGATAGTAACATTGCCCCTTATCTCTTTTTCTCTCATTTTTTCTCCTTTTTTTATTTGGCTTCTTTGGCCTCTTTTTTTATTTGGCTTCTTTGGCCTCTTTTTTTATTTCCTCACATGGGACAATGCTCTAATAATGATGATTATCACACTTCTATTTACTTACAACTCAATACTTAGAACAAAAATATGACTCTATGTGAATGCCTCAGGCGGTGTACCGGGATGTGCAATGAATCAAGAGTGACATGTATGAAAGAATTATGAAAGGTGGCTTTGCCACAAATACAATGTCAACTACGTGATCATGCAAAGCCATATGACAATGACTAAACGTGTCATAATAAACGGAACGGTGGAAAGTTGCATGGCAATATATCTTGGAATGGCTATGAAAATGCCATAATAGGTAGGTATGGTGGCTATTTTGAGGAAGGTATATGGTGGGTGTATGGTACCGGCGAAAGTTGCGCGGCACAAGAGAGGCTAGCAGTGGTGGAAGGGTGAGAGTGCGTATAATCCATGGACTCAACATTAGTCATAAAGAACTCACATACTTATTGCAAAAATTTATTAGTTATCGAAACCAAGCACTACGTGCATGCTCCTAGGGGAAGGATTGGTAGGAGTTAACCATCACGCGATCCCGACCTCCACAGAAAGGATGACAATCAAAAAATACCTCATGCTCCAACTTCGTTACATAACGGTTCCCATACGTGCATGCTACGTGAATCACAAACCTCAACACAAGTATTTCTCAAATTCACAATTATTCCACTAGCATGACTCTAGTATCATCATCTTCATATCTCAAAACAATCATAAGGAATCAAACTTCTCATAGTATTCAATGCACTTTATAGGAAAGTTTTTATTATATCCATCTTGGATGCCTATCATATTAGGACTAAATTTATAACCAAAGCAAATTACCATGCTGTTTAGAGACTCTCAAAATAATATAAAAGAAGCATGAGAGTTCATCAATTTCTATAAAATAAAACCACCGCCGTACTCTAAAAAGATATAAGTGAAGCACTAGAGCAGTATTGCCTGGCTCAAAAGATATAAGTGAAGCACAAAGAGTATTCTCATAAATCACGATTCGTGCGTGTCCCTCTCGAAAGGTGTGTACATCATGGATGATTGTGGCAAACTAAAAAGCAAATACTCAAATCATACAAGACGCTCCAAGCAAAGCACATATCATGTGGTGAATAAAAATGTAGTCTCAAGTAAAGTTACCGATAGACGAATATGAAAGAGAGGATGCCTTCCGGGGCATCCCCAAGCTCAGGCTCTTAGTTTTCCTTGAATATTACCTTGGGGTGCCTTGGGCATCCCCAATATTAGGCTCTTGCCACTCCTTATTCCATAGTCCATGAAATCCTTACCCGAAACTTGAAAACTTCACAACACAAAACTCAATAGAAAATCTCATAAGCTCCGTTAGTATAAGAAAATAAATCGCCACTTTATGGTACTATTGCAAACTAATTCTTTATTTATAATGGTGTAATATCTACAGTATTCCAACCTTTCCATGGTTCATACCCTCCCCCCCTGATACTACCCATAGATTCATCACAATAAGCAAACAACACATAGAAAACAGAATCTATCAAGAACAGAATAGTCTGTAGCAATCTGTAACTCTCGAATACTTCTGTAACTCCAAAAGTTCTGAAAAGTTCAGACAACCTGGGCAATTTGTGCACCGATCCAGATCAAAAAGAATCAGATCGAAAGCACGTTTCAATAAAATCTAGGAAAACTGGGCGCAAAAGTTTCTGTTTTCGGCAGGATAAAAACAACTATCACCGTAAGCTATCCCGAAGGTCTTACTTGGCACAAACACTAATTAAAACACAAAACCACATCTAACCAGAGGCTAGATAAATTAATTATTTAAAAATAGTAAGGGAAAATATTGGGTTGTCTCCCAACAAGCGCTTTTCTTTAAAGCCTTTTTAGCTAGGCATTGATAATTTCAATGATGCTCACATAAAAGAGAATAATTGAAGCACAAAGAGAGCATCATAAAACACGTGACAAACACATATAAGTCTTACATACTTCCTATGCATAGGCATTTTATAAGCAAACAAATTATCAAGGCAAGCAAAAAATAGCATATGCAAGGAAGAAGAAAGAGACGATAGCAATCTCAACATGAAGAGAGGTAATTTAGTAACATGAAATTTTTTACAACCATATTTTCGTCTCTCATAATAATTACATGTAGGATCATAAGAAAATTCAACAATATAACTATCACATGGCATATTCTCAACACGATCCACATGCATGCGAAGTTGACACCCTTCCAAAATAGTGGGATTAACATTAACTAAAGTCATGACCTCTCCAAACCCACTTTTATCAAAAAAATCATAAGATTGAACATTCTCCAAATATGTGGGATCTAAAGTGGAAACTCTTCCAAACCCACTTTCAATATTATTGCAAACATTATTATCAATCTCATATTCATCATGGGGCTTAAATAAATTTTTAAGATCATAAGAACAATCACCCCAATCATGATCATTGCAACAAGTAGTAGACATAGCAAAATTAGCATCCCCAAGCTTAGGGTTTTGCATATAATTAACACAATTAACATTAATGGAACTTATAATAACATCATTGGAATCATGCTTTTCATCCAAGGCACTATCGTGAATCACTTTAAAATTTTCTTCTGTCAACACTTCATCACACTTTTCTGATTCACGAATTTCAAGAAAAACCTCATAGAGATAATCTAGTGCACTCAATTCACTAGAAATTGGTTCATATAATTGGAACTTTTAAAAAGGTTAGCAAGTGGATGAGGATCCATAAACCTTTTGGTTCTCGATTTTCAATAAACACACAATTATACCAAGCGAACGAGCAAACAAACCAAGTAAGACATGAAGGCAAACGAAAGGATGAACAAAAGAAGGGCAAAGAAAAGGGCGAATCTTTTCGAAAATTGTTTTAGAAGTGGGTGAGAGGAAAACTAGAGGCGAATGGCAAATAATGTGATGAAAGAGATGAGAGTTTATGATGGGTACTTGGCATGTCTTGACTTGGCGTAGATCTCCCCGGCAACGGCACCAGAAATTGGCAAGTTGACGGGAGACAAATCTTGACTTGACTTGGCGTAAATATCCCCGGCAACGACGCCAGAAATTCTTCCTGCTACTTCTTGAGCTTGCGTTGGTTTTTCCCTTGCAGAGAAAAGGGTGATGCAGCAAAGTAGAGATAAGTATTTCCCTCAGTTTGAGAACCAAGGTATCAATCCACTAGTAGACAATGCACAAATCACCGAATACCTGCACAAACAATCAAACAAACTTGCACCCAACGCGATAAAGGGGTTATCAATCCCTTCACGGTTACTTGCAAAAGTGAGATCTGATAGAGATAGATAAACGATAAAGTGAATATTTTTGGTATTTTGGGTTTATAGATTGGAAAGTAAAAGATTGCAAGAATAGTAGATCGGAAACTTAAATGATGGAAAAGAGACCCGAGGGCCATAGGTTTCACTAGAGGCTTCTCTCTAGATAGAAATAATACGGTGGGTGAACAAATTACTGTCGAGCAATTGATAGAAAAGCGCAAAGTTATGACGATATCCAAGGCAATGATCATGAATATAGGCATCACATCCGTGTCAAGTAGACCGACTCCTGCCTGCATCTACTATTATTGCTCCACACGTCGACCGCTATCCAGCATGCATCTAGAGTATTAAGTTCATAAAGAACAGAGTAATGCATTAAGTAAGATGACATGATGTAGAGGAATTAACTCAAGCAATATGATGAAAACCCCATCTTTTTATCCTCGATGGCAATAATACAATACGTGCCTTGCTGCCCCTACTATAACTGGGAAAGGACACCACAAGATTGAACTCAAAGCTAAGCACTTCTTCCATTGCAAGAAGAACCAATCTAGTTGGCCAAACCAAACCGATAATTCGAAGAGACTTGCAAAGACATCAAATCATGCATATAAGAATCCAGAGAAAATTCAAATAATATTGATAGATAAGTTGATCATAAATCCACAATTCATCGGATCTCGGCAAACACGCCACAAAAAAAGTATTACATCGAATATATCTCCAAGAACATCGAGGAGAACATGGTATTGAGAATCAAAGAGAGAGAAGAATCCATCTAGCTACTAGCTATGGACCCGTAGGTCTGAGGTAAACTACTCACGCTTCATCGGAAGGGCAATGGTGTTGATGTAGAAGCCCTCCGTGATTGAATCCCCCTCGGGCAAGACGCCAGAAAAGGCCCCAAGATGGGATCTCATGGGTACAAAAGGTTGCGGCGGCGGAAAAGTGTTTTTGTGGATGCCTCTGTTGGTTTGGGGATATATGGAAATATATAGGCGAAGAAATTAGGTCAGGGGGTGCACGAGGGGCCCACAAGGGTGGGGGCGCGCCCTCCATCCTTGTGGCCGCCTCGTGGCTCTTCCGACTTCATCTCCAAGTCTCCTGGTTGTCTTCTGGTCCAAGAAAAATCATTGCGAAAGTTTTATTCCGTTTGGACTCCGTTTGGTACTCCTTTTCGGCGAAATCAAAAACAAGGAAAAAAACAGGAACTGGCACTGGGGTTAGTCCCAACAATAATGTAAAATAGCATAATAATGCATATAAAACATCCAAAACAGATAATATAATAGCATGGAACAATCAAAAATTATAGATACGTTGGAGACGTATCAGATGTTCAATTGTTGTGGGTGCACTTTTTTATTGTCTACCATGTGAGAAATAAATTGAATCTGGCTATACTAAATACATGAGAAACAAATACAATTGCTATATGTCCAAGTTGTTAAGCATGCTTGGTTTGGTTAACTGTCGGATCTTCTATTAGGAGGAGATTATATTGTGCAATGTGGTGCTCAGTTAATGTTTGGTTCATTTGTTGTGGTGTTTAGTTAACTGCTTGGTTCAATTCTGCAATGCGATGTCTAATTGTTGTGGGTATAATTTTGTATTGTTATGCATGTGTGGAATACATCAAATTTGGTTGTACTTAATACATGAGAAACATATACAATTGCTATATTTCTTAGTTCTTAATCATGCTTGGTCTGGATAAATGGCTTTTCTATGTGGCTCGAATTAATCCGTTGAATCTGCGATGTGTTTATTTTTCATCAACATATTTTACTGATAGCATGCCAACCCTCACTTAACTTTATCAATAACTACCTTAGGGAAACAATGGGAAGCACTGAGGTTTACAATCGAGGTTTGCACATGCATGGTCCTTTGTCTAATAGCACATTATTGTGCAATTGCAGGAACCATTCTAATATTTTGGTTTTTAACTATTTGGTCTTGCATATGTAGGTACTGCTGTCAGAGGTTTTGACCCACCATTCGACCCTTTTTGCATATGGGGAAACGAGTTGTTCATGAATATCATTCAAGTCAAGAAACTTAGAAAGATTGTTAGGATAAAGAAACTAGCGATAAAAAACAACAAGATATTTGTCTGCACAATGAAGAAGTAATCACTGCACTACAGGATGGTACTAACTATTATACCTTGTCTTTTTTATTCCTTTGCGTCATTTCAAATCTAGAGAAGATACTTATGCATATCCTTGTTTTCAGGCCTTTTCAAAGCAGTTCACTGATGATTACCTCTCAAACCACCTGTATGTTCAGGAGGCGAAGAATGTATGCATACAACACTCACGGTACAATATTGATGTCTTCCTGAAGAGGACGAAGGATGGACAGTCAATTATCCACATGCACTGGCCTAAAGTTGCAAAGACCTTCAACATCAATGAAGGCTCAATATTTGCCTTCTGCTTCGGTAGTTTTCCAGATGAGATTCATATGTCTAGCTACCATCTATGATTCCAAAGGTTATAAATGTTGCATCTGAAACTTGCTGCTGGTGCAGTTGTGTAATGTGGTAGTGATGTTGGCTTGAACTATGTCGGTATTTCCCAAAAGAGGAAGGGATGATGCAGCACAACAATGGTAGGTATTTCCTTCAGTGATGATACCAAGGTTATCGAACCAGTAGGAGAACCACACAACACCACGTAAACAACACCTGCACACAAAGAACAAATACTTGCAACCCGACGTAAGAGAGGGGTTGTCAATCCCTCACGGGTAAAAAGATAGGTAAAATTGCAGTAGTTTGGATAAATAGATTTCGCGGGAACGCGAGAAAAATAAATAAATAAAAATTGCAGAAAGGTATTTTTGTATTTTTGGATTAATAGATCTGAAAATAAAAGCGAATAAAAATAGATCTCGAAGGCAAATATGCTTAAGAAGAGATCCGGGGACCGTAGATTTCACTAGTGGCTTCTCTCAAGAAAAATAGCATATGGTGGGTAAACAAATTACTACTGGGCAATTGATAGAATTTCAAATAATCATGACGATATCCACACAATGATCATTATATATGCATCACGTCCAAGATTAGTAGACCGACTCCTGCCTGCATCTACTACCATTACTCCACACATCAACCGCTATCCAGCATGCATCTAGTGTATTAAGTTCATGGAGAAACGGAGTAATGCAATAAGAATGGTGACATGATGTAGACAAGATCTATCTATGTGGAAATAGACCACATCTATTTATCCTTAAAAGCAATGATACATACGTGTCGGTTCCCCTTCTATCACTAGGATCAAGCACCGTAAGATCGAACCCATCACAAAGCACCTCTTCCCATCAGAAGAAAAATCAATCTAGTTGGCCTAGCTAAATCAAAGATTCAAAAAAAGAAATACGAGGCTATAAGTAATCATGCATATAAGAGATCAAAAGACTCAAATAACTTTCATGGATAAAAACATATATCTGATCATAAACTCAAAGTTCATCGGATCTCAACAAACACACCACAAAGAAAGAGTTACATCAAATAGGTCTCCAAGAGACCATTGTATTGATAATCAAGAGAGAGAGTAAGCCATCTAGCTACTAACTACGGTCATGTAGGTCTACAATGAACTACTCACGCATCATCGAAGAGGCACCAATGAGGATGATGAACCCCTCCGTGATGGTGTTTAGATTGGATCTGGTGGTCTTGGAACTTGCAACAGCTCGAAGTGATTTTGGTCGACTCCCCTAGGGTTTCTGTAATATTGTGTTATTTATAGAGCAAAGATGCGGTGCGGGAGGCGGCCGAGGTGGGCACAACCCACCTGGGCGCGACTGGGCCCCTAGGCCCGCCCTGATGGGTTGTGCTCCCCTCGGAGCCCCCCTCGGGTACTTTCTTGGCCCAACAGGTGTCTTTTAGTCCAGAAAAAATCCATAAAAAGTTTCGCCGCGTTTGGACTCCATTTGATATTGATTTACTGCGATGTAAAAAACAAGCAGAAAACATCAACTGACACTTGGCACTATGTCAATAGGTTAGTCCCCAAAAATAATATAAAGTTGCTATAAAAAGGTTGTAAAACATCCAAGAATGATACAGCATGCAACAATCAAAAATGCTGGCGGCGGTGGGCGGCTCAGGTCCGTTGCGTGCGTCGAGTATGGTGGTCCTAAGAGCTCGTGGAATTCACCACGGGACGCGGAGGACGACGCTTAACACGATGAATTACTCAGATACATCGTTGAGGTCCTCTGGTCGTGCCATAGTGCGGTTGGAGTCATGGCTGTGGAAACTGCCTCGGTTCAAGGTTGCAGCGTTCGATCTTGTGCGTCACTGTGTGAAGTACATGGTAATCCACGTGTGGAAAACCAATATGAAGAAAATGGGACAGAGTAGGGGAGTAGGTACCCAGCAACAGCTACGCAATCCACCGGCGAAGGAGCTTCGGGCGGCAACTCCGGTGAGATCGGTGAGCACGAAATCGATGCGGATCTGGAGCGGCGATGCTGGGAATTGGACGAGGGGTGTGAGGGGATCCCTCGGTGGCTTCAAAATGGAAAGGGACGTGGGGGTTCACGCGAATCGAGCATGGTCATCTCGGCCGTGGCGGCGTTGTCGTGATGCAGAGGGAGACCGACTCGGGGAGGACAACTGGGTGGGGCCCGCCTGTCGGCTGGAAGAGAGTAAGAGAAAAAATATAAAAGAGAGAGAGAGAGAGAGGTGGGCTAGGCTGCGGCCTGCTCGCGATGCTGGGCCGACTGCCGCGCTGCGTCGCGCGCGTGGGCGTAGGTAGGAAATGGGCCGGTCGGCTGTTGGGTTAGAATAGGTTAGGAATAGGTTTAGGGATTTCCTATTCTGTTTTATTTTACAGAAATGATTTTGGCTTGGAAAATGATCCAAAACTTTTTCTATAAAGTACCAGAACATTTACAGGATATACATATACTAATATAGAGGATAGTGAACATTTCCAGTCCAAAATACTTATAAAAATACTTATAATATTTTCGTAAACTTTACTTTGACACTTATAAAATTCCCACTTAAATATTTTTGAACTCTAGATAGAAATGCAAATAATATTTAAATCATTTCCAACTCTTTATATTGAAGGAGTCATATTGCCTTCTCTATTAATGTTTATATTTGAGTTGGAATTGTTTATTTTTTGAAAATCCAAATAAAGAATATTCAGTTGTTCTCTTTTTTAGGAAGTCATGTCATCCTCTCTAGTATCCAAGTTGGAATATGTCGACATTCTAGGAACCAGGGTACCTAGACTTGCCTGCCAACGGCCCATGGCGTGGCTCCATCAGCGGCCGGTATGGCCCATCTTCAACACCTTCAAGACAGGACCCTCGCGAGGCGGACGATGCCAAGACCTCCAGAGGGAGCGGCCTCTTTAGGCTAGCTTATGAGGAGCGGAGATTCCTATGCAAGCGCCCATCTCATGAGGTCCGGGTGACGCAAGCCATGACGACCAAGACCAGGCGGGCGCCAGTGGGCGCAGAGCGGTAGGTTTCCTCTTTGGTGCTAAGGAAGCAAGCGCAAGCGCGGAGTCTCAAGGAATCAGGAAAAGGTTTCCATTCCTGTGCTACTAGACCAAGACCACTAGGACAGCAGGACGGATGTCATCGCCGAGCCCACCAAGGCGTCACAAGTAGAAGCTTTGCATGCGAAGACCACCTTTTGTCAGGATAGGATGTACTTCTTGTTCCCTTTCAAACTGGCCGTTGTGGAATCCCTTCCTGCCTACATTTTGTGGAAAGAGGACCGGGGACTCTCTCTATATAGGTTACACACCACCATAGAGAGGGGGCCGGGAACCTAACCACCACACACCCAAGCCTCGGGAGCATGTTAATCCTCTGTACTAGTTCATCCTCAGCCCCTCGCGAGGCTAATCCATGCCAAAGCAGGAGTAGGGTCTTACACCGCTAGGTGGCCCGAACCTTGGTAAGCTGCCGTGTCTCTTTCCTTTCCTGTTCGTCGAGCAAGGCTATGAGAGCGGCGAGTTGGTAGTCTGGGGATGTTGAGTTCTTCGCACGCGCCCTAGAGTTTGAACCTTCCTCGGGTCTGCGGAGCCCTGAATCCGTCATTTGGCGCACCAGATAGGGCTGCGCCGGAGCCTCTCTCCCGTTGGTTGATTCGCCACTGTTCCATCGTCCTCATGGCTGACACTCGTTGAGTTCGTGCAGAGCATCGGGCTTCCCTCGCTGCCCGTGTCGCCCAGATAGCGCCTGCGGGTGACGGCACCCCCCGCCATTCCCCATCACCTATGGCTAATGCTGCCACTGGCCCCGCGGTCCACGAGCAGCAGGTCTCGTCGCTGTAGCCTTCTATGCGGCGTGATGGTCGCACCGCCACTCCATTCGCTGACTCTGGCTGCTGCTTCATGTTCCCATCTCATCGCGGGCCAGCGAACGTGCAGGCTACGTTGCTCATGGCACGCGAGCTTCTGCGCTATCGTCTGGCCGATGACCTCTACGAGGACTGGCTGGACCGCACCGCCGAGCTCGTCAGCGCTGCTGTGGAGGCCCCTGAGCCGTCTCGTTCTCTTGCTCCCCCATCGCCTTAGGCCAGCAATGTGGTCCACGGTGCGCCTCCTCCTCCTCCCCGGCAAGATGTCGCCCCCGAGCCAAGGCGTGAGGCCCCTCAGCGCGACCCGCCGTGTAGGGCACCTGCGTGCGACAAAGGAAGCTGCCAGGTGGTGCAGCGGCCTCAAGGAGAGGCGCGTGCGCTCCCAGCACCGCCGCGTCAAGACCGTGTGCCACCCGAGGCGGCGGCACGCGAGTGCCAAGATTAGGCTCCCCCTCTATGGTAAGCTCCCATGAGTGCCGCAGGCTGCCGAGCGTTCACCCCGGAGCTGCGCCGCGTAGTATAGCCTGGCAAGTTCAAGCCGGACCTGCCTCCATGCTATGATGGCACCCCTGACCCTGCCGAGTTCCTCCAGCTCTACGAGATGAGCATCGAGGCGATGAACAGCGATGAGAAGGTCATGGCGAACTGGTTACCCATGGCCCTCAAGGATGGTGCGCGCTCGTGGCTCCTGAACCTCCCCGCGGGATCGATCTCCTCCTGGGATGAAATGCGAGAGTGTTTCATCGCCAACTTCCAGGGCACTCGCGACTCCGCCCTTGCTAGAGGCGACCTGCGGCGCATCAAGCAGCAGCCAGGGGAGACCTTGAACAAATACATCCAGCGCTTCACCAATGTTCGCCTCAAGATCCCCAAGGTGTCGGATGAGGCCATCATTTCGACATTCATTGATGGCGTCCGGGATGTCAAGATGAAGGAAGAGCTCACCATACATGAGGACCTGTGCTCGGCTCTGGAGATGTTCAACATGGCGACCAAGTGCGCGAGGGCATATGAAGGTCGTCTTTCCCTCCTCGAGCTCTAAGATGCTGACCCTGAAGACAAGAAGGCCAAGGCCAAGGACGTGAAACGCAACGGCCCGACCGTGCTCGCGGCCGAGCCCAAGATGAAGCATGGCTGCGACCACCCCGAGTTCTCCAAGGGAAGCTGCCCATTTTGTGTCTTCCATAATGTCCACAGCCACAACACCAACCACTGCCAAGAGCTCAGGGCCATCCGGGATAGGCACCTTGGCCGCCACCCTAAGCGCAACAACCGCGGCTACGAGCGTGGAGGAGTCCGAGGTGGGGAACACTGGGATAACAACTATGACCCCCGCTAGGACTGGCGCGATCAGCCAGGATCGCTGGCAGGGCCAACCTCGCGAGGGCCCCTGGAGGGATCAGCCTCGTGAGGATCGTCTACCAAGCCTTTTTTCACGCAAATCCGCCTCCCTGTTAGGGGTTAATGATGGCTCCACCGTCCCCATAGGGCAGATCCGCCTCCCTGTCACCTTCGGCAAGCGTGACAACTACCACACAAATTTTAATGAAGAAAATGAGCATCAATTTTTTCATCTCTCAAAATAATATAAGTGAAGCATGAGAGAATTTCTTCAAAAATTTACGAACTCTCTAATAAATCTAAGTGAAGTATGAGAGAATTTCTTCAAAAATACTAAAGCACACCGTGCTAAAAAAGATGTAAGTGAAGCACTAGAGCAATTCCATAGCTCAAGAAATTTAAGTGAATCATAAAGAGAAATTCTAACAAATCATAGCATAATTTTGGATCTCTCAAATACGTGTGTCCAGCAAGGATAGATGACACAAACTAAAAAGCAAAACAAGCTCGATGTCCCTCATCCACCTCCCCGGATGAGGATCTGTCATCGATCTCGTCATCTCGCGGGTTCAGCCGCCCCATCCTCCACCTCGAAGGAGCTGCTCCGACGATCGCCTCGTCTATCGCAGCTGCTCCATCCCCACAGCGCCGCCTTAACCTGCTCCACTGGAACCACAACATCCTCACCGACTCCTCGGACGAAGCCGAGGCCTACTCAGCACCACCAAAGAGGTTGTACACTCATCGCATCGCACCTTCTCCTTAACTCGACCTCCCGACACCGATGGTGCTCCATCCCGCACCCCCATGGCGCGGCTACCTCGAAGCTGGAGCCGCGGGCGACATCTCCATGGTGGCTCTCCTCCAGTGCGAGGCCCCTTAGGCGGCGGCGTCCATACCAGCTGGATCTGCTGCTGCTGCTCCGGCTGTCGCTCGCTTGCTCGCGCTGCTGCTACTGCTCTGGCACTCACTCGCTCGCTCGTGCTGCTGTTGCTACTCCGGCTCTCGCTTGCTCGCTTGCGCTGCTGCTGTTCCTGCTTCGGCCCTTGCTCGCTCGCTCGTGCTACAGCTCTGCTCTCCCCTTCGCTCGTGCTGCTACTCTGCTCTTGCTCTCACTCGCGCTGCTGATGCTGGTACACGGGCTACTGCAGCTGCATGAGATGCTACTCTGGCTCTAGTTCGTGCTGCCCCTCTAAGCGTTGTTGCTCCGGATGCTATCTGCTACTGTGTTCCCCGTCGATCGCCTGCTGATTTAGATCACTATTTCTCTATTACTAGTGCTCGAGCGGCCTAAACTACATGTGAAGTGCCTCTCTGCTACCAGTGCGTTCAGTTTCGACAGTAACATTTAGATTCCACAGTAAATTTCAGTTTCGACTGTTAAGTCCAGGGTTACCAGTTTGACCTCATCTGTTGTAGTCAGGTGTTTTTTGGTGATGTAAATTTTACATCTATCACTTTTTGGTAATGTATTTTACATCATCTATTGGAGATGCTATTAGAATCCCACTTGAGATTAACGATGTATATCTTGTACTACTTCAGCCTCGACGTCTTACGGCTTGCCGCAGCTGCTCCAATGATGGAACCATCCATCACAACAGAGTAGTGCCCTAGACACCATCTATAGATTCCTCAGATCTTCCTCCACACCTCCGACAACCACCTCTGCCTCAACTTCTTCAGTGACCAACCCAATGATGCCGAGGTAGACATGGCTATGGCAAAGAGGTTGTGCACTTGTTGCATCACTTATTACTCTACATTCATGTCGATCCATTAGGGCTACTTTGGTTCAAAGGAAAAACTGAAGGAAAAACATAGCAATAGGAAAGTTTCCTATGGCACTCTACTATTCAATTATTCATGCATTTTGTTGAAAGGAATGGAGCAAAACATCCACCTGGATCTACTTTTCAAAATCCTATGCATGAAAACAAGGCCAAGTGCATTAGTGGCAGAATAACATTCTAATTGTACACGCTTTCGTATGGTTTCACTTTAATTTGCCCATGTTTCTTTGCATTCCTCTGCTCTTCCAATTCCTGTGAACCAAACACCCAAGTTGACAGAAATCCTATGTTTACAAATACTCTGTTTCCCACGTGCATTCATATCCTATTCCGGTGTTTTTCCTATCCCTGCGTTTTTAGAATCCTGCAAGCCAAAGGAGCCCTTACAAAGTTACTTCCGTTACAGGTAGGTGTCGAAGAAAACTTTGTGTGGTTTGTCCTGCTCCTGCCGCAACGCTGTCCACCTCACTTGAGTTGCTCCATCGACAGAAGCATCCACCAAACCAGACATCATGACTCCTGACCATCTTTCGCCGCCTTAGATCTCCTTCCTTGCCGCCGGCACCCACTATAATGGCATCACCATTATCGAGTCAGCAGATGAAGCTGAGGAGTACACGGGTCCACAAGAGAGGTCGCACTCTTTTGTTTCTGCATATATTATGTATTGCTTAATATTACCTGCTACTTTATCATCCTGTTCACCGCTTAGACTCCAAGTCAGGTCCAAATTAATGTTCAAACTTGAGTTTTAATTAGTTGTGGGGCACATATCGAGGCAACAATGAATAATATCTCTGTCTATTATCTAGCATGTATCGAGGCAGCAATGAATAGTATATCTGCCTATGTTGTTCATCTTGGGTGGGAAAGAAATAGTAAAGCAATCATCATCTGTCTTTTTATTAAATTAAAGCTATCATCAGCTTGCTATCATTATTTTTGGATCCATCCACTAGTTGTTACCATCACTCTAGATTTCTGCATGCTCTCCTTACATAATCTCACTATATTTTTTTGTATGTATATCAGATATTTTACACAGTCATGCTGAACATGTAGAGAAAAAGAGAAGAGTTTTGCTCGGCAATACAATGTCATGCAAACATCGCTCCATGGTGGGTTCAATGGAAAACCCTCCGCCTTCCCAGATTGTAATCCAGAGGAAGATATCTGTTCTAAGGCGGATTCAGACGCAGCTGACCACTCCTATTTACCCCCAAGGTGTTTGCTCTAACTTGGCATGATGATGTTAGTCATATCATGCATATGTTGTCTTGTAGTGCCTTCTTTCGACATCATATATGTCATCTGCTTAGTTTAGACATGTTCTGTAATGCCACCTGTTTAGTCTGTATATCATATATGGGAATTATGTAGTCTCATCTCTTTTAGCTAGCCATAATATATGTGAAATATGCAATGCCATCCTGTTTAACCAGGCATCATATATTTGAATGATATCTTGCCCATCCTTTTCTTCATTACATTTCCATTTCTCGACAATGTTTGTACATTAAACTACTCTTCCTATGAATCAGCCATTTGAGTGGGTGATGGAAAAATCTGGAGTGAAAAGAAGGTCTTCAGAGCAGACAGTGCTACCTGTCGAAGCAGATCTCTTGCTCGGTCCCGATAGCTCCTCAGAGATGGATTCGGAGACAGATGACCAGTCCTATTCCCCCACCGAGGTGTATGCTCTAACTTGGCACAATTATACTGCTCATATCATGCATATGGTGTCTTGCATTGCATAGTTTAGACATCATATACACAATATTCAACACCATGTTCTTAGTTCAAACATCATATGTGCGAATGCCCTCTGCTAAACATATAAATCACATATGTGAATTAAATCATGCGATCCTGATTACTTAGATAACATGTATGTGAATTATGTCATGCGGACGTGTTTACTAAAGACATCGTATAATTATCTCATGCCTTCCTCTTTAGTTAGTCATCATATCTTTGAATTATGTCATGCTATGCTATCCAGTTTAGATAGACATCATATATGTGAAATTATGTCATGCTAGCCTTTTTAGTTAAACAATATACATGTCAACTATTTCATGAACACTTTTTTCCACACTATCTATTGCATCTGTCTCTCATACAATGTCTATACATTCAACTATATTTCCTGTTTATCAGCCATTTGACTTGGAGCGGGTGATGACAGTATCTAGCGGAGTAAAAACACGGTCTTCAAATAAAACAGTGCTACCTCTTGGTGGAGACAGCACCCTGGTTGTACATGCACGAGAACTAGCCCTACCACACATAACCCAGACTCTCGCAGATTGTGCCCCTACTGCGATGGATAGAGAACCGACTTCACCCAACCTAACCCCAACTCCAGCAGATATAGTAACCCAGTTCCTGTTGACACATCACAATCTCCAGCATAGAGCTCCCAAACAAGAGCAGTTAGTAAGGCAGCTCCAGTGCCCAAAGCGCCAGTTGAGGGAGTCCTGGATTAAGGGGTCCTCGGACAGCCGGACTATATACTTAGGTCGGACTATTGTACTATGAAGATAAAAGATTGAAGACTTCGTCCTGTGTCCGGGTGGGACTCTCCTTTGCGTGGATTTCCTTCTCTGTAACCGACTCTGTGTAACCCTAGCCCCCTCCAGTGTCTATATAAACCGGAGGGCTTAGTCCGTAGGACAAGGACAAATCATAATCATAGGCTAGCTTCTAGGGTTTAGCCTCTACGATCTCGTGGTAGATCAACTCTTGTAATACTCATCTCATCAAGATCAATCAAGCAAGAAGTAGGGTATTACCTCCATAGAGAGGGCCCGAACCTGGGTAAACATTGTGTCCCCCGCCTCCTGTTACCATTAGCCTTAGACGCATAGTTCGGGACCCTCTACCCGAGATCCGCCGGTTTTGACACCGACATTGGTGCTTTCATTGAGAGTTCCACTGTGTTGTCACGATAAGTCTTGATGGCTCCTTCGATCATCCACAATGATGCGATTCAGGGTGAACCTCCCCAGACAGATCTTCGTATTCGGCGGCTTCGCACTGCAGGCCAACTCGCTTGGCCATCTAGAGCAGATCGATAGCTATGCCCTTGGCCATCAGGTCAGGTTGGAAGCCTGAACTACACTGCCGACATCCGTGGTGACTTGGTCTTCGATGGATTCGAGCCCATGAAAGGTGCGCCAAATAGTCAC
Source organism: Triticum dicoccoides (assembly GCF_002162155.2). Taxonomy (NCBI): domain Eukaryota; kingdom Viridiplantae; phylum Streptophyta; class Magnoliopsida; order Poales; family Poaceae; genus Triticum; species Triticum dicoccoides. The sequence continues at coordinate 318,867,570 of NC_041393.1, forward strand.
GATGAGCATGACTTAGATCTGCCATCAGACGGTGTTCGGGAGATCGCACCTGCAGCTACCCCGGCTCTTAATCCGGAGCAGATCGTGCCATCCGAGGACGGGTGGATAGGCCCCGCCACGGAGGCCGTACACTCATCAGCGACAGAGCCAAACACAGACTTCGCCTCTAATAAGGTATGTGTCATCGGACCCTTGGACTTGTCTCTGGCTGCAAGCCCCGAACCGCGTATATCCGCACCCATTGAACCTGATTGGGTGCCGATCATGGAGTTTACCTCCGTGCATTTGTTTCATCACTCGCCCTTGGGCGGCGTGCTAAATTCGTTGAAATCACTCTCCCTGTCAGGTGACTCTTGGCCGAACTATGTCCGGCTTGAGTGGGAAGCGGACGATGAAGAAATTCGTTCCCCACCCACCACCCACTTAATAGCCACTGTCGACGACTTAACCGACATGCTCTATTTCGACTCTGAAGACATCGATGGTATGGACGATGATGCCAGAGAAGAACAGGAACCACCGCCCAAAGGGTGCTAGACAACCACCTCATCATATGATATATATATGGTGGACACACACAAAGAAAGCAATGGCGATGAGGCAACGAAGGATAATCCCCTTGAGAAGCAATCTAAGCGCCGGCGTCAGCGGCACCGCTCTAAGCCCCGTCATAGCAAAAATAGCGATACCGCCACAAGAGACAATAGCACTCCGGATGATGCCGAAGACGAAAACAATCCCGCCCAGCCAAACTCTGAGCAAGCCGGATGGGAAGATGGGCAAGCTAGCCCTGATAAATAGGTAATGGATGGAGACTCAGAGGATGACAATTACATGCCCCTCTCCGAAGATGAGGTGAGCCTCGGCGACGAAGAATTCATCATGCCTGAGGATCCCGTCGAGCAGGAGCGCTTCAAGCGCCAGCTTATAGCCACTGCAAAAAGCCTGAAGAAAAAGCAGCAACAGCTTCAAGCTGACCAAGATCTGTTAACCGATAGATGGACTAAGGTCCTGGTAGCCGAGGAATACGGACTGGAGCGCCCAACCAAAAGTTACCCGAAGCGCAGGTTGTTACCTCAATTTGAGGAGGCACTAGAGCCTACACTACCAGCGCAGGATGCGGCTGACCGGCCACCTCATGGCCGAGACAAAGCGTTGTATCAGCCCAAACACCAGCCCGCACCCCGTCGCCAAACAAATAAAAACTCGAGGGCCCGGGGCTACACGCATGACCTGCGAAACAAATTGGAAAACAAACTAGGACAGTCAAGATCGATCTACGGATCACGGGGACGCACCCCAACGTGTGACGATGACCGCCATGCCGGATATACTAAATACAAATCCGGTCGGGCCAAATACAACGAACCAGACTCAGTTGAAGTGCGTCGTGATATAGTCCGGCACAGAGGCGCCGCACACCCTTATGCTTCACTAACGAAGTAATGGAGCATGAATTCCCAGAAGAGTTTAACCCCATGAATATAGAGCCCTACGATGGGACTATAGACCCCGCGGTATGGATAGAAAATTTCCTTCTCCACATTCACATGGCCCACGGAGACGATCTACACGCCATCAAGTACCTCCCACTAAAACTCAAGGGACCGGCTCGGCATTGGCTGAATAGTTTGCCGGCAAACTCCATTGGAAGTTGGGAGAACTTGGAAGACGCATTCCTGGATAACTTCCAGGGCACTTATGTGCGACCATGCTGATGATTTAAGTCACATATCCCAACAGTCTGGAGAGTCAGCCAGGAAATTCTGGACTCGGTTCCTAACTAAAAAGTACCAAATTGTCGACTGTCCGGATGCCGAAGCCCTAGCGGCCTTTAAGCATAACATCCGTGACGAGTGGCTTGCCCGACACCTCGGCCAAGAGAAGCCGAAGTCCATGGCAGAGATAGCAACGGCAGGCCCCGACACAACAGACACAAGCATTGCAACAATGGAGATAACGCCGAAGACACGGCCGTAAATGCCAGATTCAGTGGCTCTAAGTCCGACCAGCGGAAAAAGCCATTCAAAAGAAACAATCCAGGCCCGTCCACTCTACACCGCATACTCGATCGCTCATGTCAAATTCACGGCACCCCCGATAAACCAGCCAACCACACCAACAGAGAATGTTGGGTGTTCAACCAGGCCGGCAAGTTGAATGCCGAAAACAAGGAAAAGGGGCCGCATAGTGATGACGACGAGGAGCCCCAGCTGCCGAACACAGGAGGACAGAAGAAATTTCCTCCCCAAGTAAAAATGGTAAATATGATATACGCAACCCATATTCCCAAGCGGGAACGGAAGCGTGCACTCAGGGATGTCTACGCGATGGAGCCAGTCGCCCCAAAGTTCAACCCATGGTCCTATTCTCTGATCACTTTCAATCGCAGAGACCATCCGACCAGTATCCGTCATGGAGGTTCAGCCGCATTGGTCCTCGACACCATCATTGATGGATTCCACCTAACACGAGTCCTTATGCACGGTGGCAGCAGCCTGAACCTTCTCTATCAGGATACAGTGTGCAAAATGGGCATCGACCCCTCAAGGATCAAACCCACCAAAACCAGCTTTAAAGGTGTCATACCAGGCGTAGAGGCCTATTGCACGGGCTCAATCGCATTGGAAGTAGTCTTCGAATCTCCGGACAACTTCAGAAGTGAGGAGTTAATCTTCGATATCGTCCCCTTCTGCAGTGGCTATCATGCACTGCTCGGACGAATCGCATTTGCCAGATTCAATGCGATGCCGCATTATGCCTACCTCAAGTTTAAGATGCCAGGACCTCGCGGGGTTATAACAGTCAATGGAAACAAAGAGAGCTCCCTCCGTACGGAGGAGCACAGTGCGGCCCTCGCAGCAGAAGTATAGAGCAGCCTTCTTAGGCAGACCTCCAATTCGGCAATAAAGCCCCCGGACACAGCCAAGCGAGTTGGAAGTACTCTACAACAGGATCGTCCAGGACGTCCAGAGCTCGCCTAGAAATTCGGCCTCCGTCCTAGTCCCAATCAAGCGGTGAAATTTGTGCCGCGCGTACATAATTACGCACTTAAAATACCATGGGCATAGGCGGAGGCATGGCTACAACGCGGTCCACAATGCGGCTCAACCGCCCCAGGACCCGTACACCTTTCACCTTTCTTTCTTTCAGGTCCCTATTCTTTGGAGGCTCTTCCGATAGCCTGATTATCGGACCCATCATGGGACGGAAACACCAAGGAGGCAGGGAGCTTTGACGTATAAGGGAATCCCCAGGTAGTCTCTGATAACGATCGCTATACCTGTTTTACATACCCACACGCAGCTCTCTCTTGGTTAGGACGTGTCAAATAGTCATATTTTGATTATCGCACTACTTGTATACATACGCCTTGACGTATTATTCAAATAACAATGGAAAATGACGTACAGTGTTAGCTTATTATAACATTTCTTTATATTTTTCCTTGAACTGTTTATTTATTACAAGTTGCACCCATACATTTTGGTATGTTCAGCTCGCCAGGGGCTTCAATGTACCCCATAACACGGCAGGAAAAGTCCGAACACTTTTGACAGTGCGGCACCCCGAACTTATAGCATTATATGCATCAGCTCCGAATCATGTCTTGGGTCAATAGTTGGGTTTGCCCGGCTCCCATGTTTTGCTGCCTTACGTTCCGCTATAATGGCTAAGGTGGCATAGGGAGAACTACTGCGATTGTGTCCCGCTTCTTCCGGACGAGCACCTCAGTAGAGAAAGCCAAAAACTGACTGTCATGATGCGGCAAGAGCTGGTCGCTGTTCTAGAGGTTTCAAATCCTTAAAGATTTTTTCCGCTTCGGGCGAGGAATCAGCCTTGTCTGATTTAGGCGTGTATAGCGCCCCAAGTTCGGCCTTCCGAAACCAGGGACTACGCCAAAATTTAAAATTATAGAACTTCTATGGGTAAGTGAGAGTGATAAAGCTGTATAGTCCGATTGCCTTGTTCGTTGCGCTAAACACCTCCTTCAAGGACAAAAAATTTGGATAAAGAGTGTTTAGATTTATCCCGAACACCCCGGTACTAGTTACATGGGGGCAGAAGCCGACGACTAGCCAACTCTCAGATTTTATAAATGACCGCACAAAAGGTAAAATTTTAAATTAATAAGCGTTATATTGCGCAAATGAACTTGTTTTCATATTACAGGATCAAATGAGTACATTCACTCAAATATTACATCCTTAGCACATTGCTCCACCACAAGGCAGGAGCCCTTCAGGACACTGTCATAATACTTTTCGGGGTGGCAGTGCTCCTTGCCCTTCAGTGGCCCCTCCGTCATCAGCTTCTTGGCATCCATCTTCGCCCAGTGCACTTTTGCACGAGCGAAGGCCATCCACGCACCTTCAATGCAAACTGACCGCTTTATGACTTCGAGCCGCGGGCAGGCATTCACAAGCCGCTTCACGAGGCCAAAGTAGCTACTGGGCAAAGGCTCGGCAGGCCACAGCCGGACTATGAAGTCCTTCATGGCTAGTTCAGCCGCCTTGTGCAGTTCGACCAGTTGCTTCAGCTGGTCGCTCAAGGGCATCATATGTTCGGTCCCAATATACTGAGACCAGAACAACTTCTCCGTCGAGCTCCCTTCTTCAGCTCGGTAGAACTCTGCGGCATTAGATATTCTGCGCGATAGATCTACGAATGCCCATGGAGAGCTCCAAATTCGGGTAAGTAAAAAGAAATTCTCCTTCACATGCTTGCTTTGCATAATGAATGCCTTACCCGCCGTGATATTCTTGGCTGCCTGAACCTCCTGGAGGGCCTTTTGGGCTTCGGCCTTGGCATTGTGTGCTCTGGAGGGCCTTCGCAAGCTCGGACTCTTGCGTCTTAGAGTCATGCTCCAAGGACTCGTATTTTTTGACGAAATCCTGGAGCTCTTGCTGGACCTCGTCAACTCGGGCCTCTTGCTTCTCGCACTCGGCGCACTCCGTGGCCACTTTGTCTTCAGCCTCTGTCAGCGCCTTCTTAAGGGTCGCCAGTTCGGTCATGGCCCCTATTAAAGTTCGTGACACTTCTATTAGCGTCAACAATTTTTCCTTTATAAATATACAGACGGGGTATTGTGTACCTTTGTTTTCCTCGAGCTGCCTCTTCACGAGGCCGAGATCTTCCTCGGTCTGCTCCAGGCCCCGCGTCAGTCCGGAGACCTCCGCAGTACGAGCGGCAGTGGCCAGCAGCGACGCCTGCTTATTCACATAGACATATTATGTTAGACTCCTGTGGATGTTATTTGATCCTCAGTTCAGCGTTTCTTTCTGAACACCAAACAGAGTATCAGGGGCTACTGTTTATACTGTGATATTTTCTTACAATTTTATTACTTACCTCAAAGCCTGTTAGGAGGATGACGCAGGCTTCGGTCAATCCGCTCTTGGCGGACCGGACCTTCTCAATCACTGCACTCATAAGAGTACAATGTTCTTCATCAATGGAAGCACCGTGAAGCGCTTCCAACAAGTTATCCGATGCCTCTGTATGGACAGAGGTCACCGGTACGGGCGGCTCGCCCTCCTAGAGAGAGGTTGCCCGCCTAAATCCGGAACCACTTGGGTTTCCGGAGCCGCATTCGGCTGGGGGCCGGACTTGCTATGACCCCCGTCATCGGAATCCATGGGGGTCTTCCCTCCCATGTGCCCGGTGTCTGGGATTTCGCCTTGGGGCGTCTCCAGAACTGTCTCCCCCTGGTCCGGTATCCTCTGAGACAACACCTAGGTGTCGTCTGTGGGCCTGGGGGAGGAGGCTGTCGGGAGTGAATCGTTGTTCATCGCCGACGGGCCTAGAGACCCATCCAAAGAGGATACGTCGATGTGGGATGTGGCTGGACTGCATACGCATGTTTGGCATGATAAGAAGCAATAAATCAAAATACACCGGAAGTATTACAGTGGCTGGACACTTACGACTTAGCCAGGGGCTTGTCCCTGGGTAACCACTCCTCGCCGTTGTAGGTGGCTGCGGTGGAGTAGTCTAGAAGGAAGGTATTTCCCTTCTTTTGACGCTTTGGCCTCCCCCTGCGGGGTGGCCTTTCTTTTCTTTTCCCCCCGGTTGGGGGAGGGATTTCCTCTTCCTCCTCCTCGTCTTCGTTGGAGGAGCGCGCCTCGATGTCTTTGGACGATGATTCCGGTACAACCTTGCGCCGGAGACCTTTGCTGGTCTCGGCGGTCTTCTTCTTGGCCTTCTTCTCTGGCACCTCATAGGGCGCCGGAAACAGCATCTTCGTTAAGAGAGGCGATGCTGGATGTTCGGGTAGTGGAGCCGGACAGTCAATTCGCTCCGCTATCGCTACCCAGTCCTGTTAAATTGGCATGGAGGCTTAGATTCCTCCCGCGAACATGCTGGGGAAAGGCACATCTTGCAAAATATAAAAACTTACCGGATTGGCGGGGCGCTTTGCGCTGAGTCCGCGATCTTTCGCTATGGGCGGTGGTACCTCGGTGGCCTTGAACAACACCTTCCAGAAGTCTTCGTGCGTCGTGTCGAAGAGCTCTCGCAGCGTCTGGTGTTCGGCCGGGTCGAACTCCCACATATTATAATCCCGTCTCTGACACGGAAGGATCCGGCGGATGAGCATGACCTGGACCATGTTGACAAGCTTGATTTTCTTGCCTATCATATTTTTGACGCAGGTCTGAAGTCCGGTCAGCTCCACCGATGAACCCCAGGCTAAGCCCTTCTCTTTCTAGGAGGTGAGCCGCATGGGGATGCCTGATCGAAATTCGGGGGCCGCCGCCCAGTTGGTGTCATGCGGCTCGGTGAGGTAGAACCACCCCGATTGCCACCCCTTCACGGTCTCCACAAAGGAGCCTTCGGGCTAGGTGACATTGGGCATCTTACCCACCATGGCGCCTTTGCACTCCGCTTGCTGCCCAACCACCACCTTTGGCTTCACGTTGAAGGTCTTCAACCATAGGCCGAAGTGGAGTGTAATGTGGAGGAAGGCCTCGCACACAATGATAAACGTCGATATGTTGAGGATAAAATTGGGGGCTAGATCATGGAAGTCCAGCCCGTAGTAGAACAAAAATCCGCGGACGAATGGGTGGAGGGGAAATCCCAGTCCGCGGACAAAGTGAGAGAGGAACACTACCCTCTCCTGGGGTTTCGGGGTAGGGACGATTTTCCCTTCAGCCGGAAGCCGGTGCGCGATGTTTGCGGGCAGGTATCCGGCCTCCCAAAGCTTTGTGATGTCCTCCTCCGTAACGGAGGAGGACATCCACTTGCCTCCCACTCCGGACATGCTTGGAATGGCTTTACGGAGAAGGTGAGAACTTGGGTGCTGAGCTCGAGCGAGGGAGAATGGATGAGCAGAGGAAGAAGAAGGCGTGGGTGAAAAAGGGGAATCCTTATCTCTTTATAAAGGCGGTAGAAACCATGCATCTCCCCACTTGCCCTTTAAACTCACTTATTCCCCAAGCGCCGTGTTGATGGCACGGTTGGATTACCCACACCCGTATTGATGAGAATCCCGTGATAAGGGGACACGATCTCTGCTTCGACAAGACGTGCCAATGAAACTGCCTCGCACGATGTGTAGTAGCAGGTTGAGAAAAATGGTTCGAATAATGACCGAGCCGTGGCGTGATGTCAAACTGTGAAAAGTTGTCAGCAGATTAGATTTGTGGAATATTGTGCTCTCTACGGTGGTATGTGGAATTTGTTTTGCAGAGCTGGACATGATCCTTGTGTTCAAAATCTACCTTGGAGTATTCGGAGAAGTAACCCGCCTTGCAATGCCGAAGACAATCTGCGCGCCGGACTCATCGTCATTGAAGCCTGGTTCAGGGGCTACTGAGGGAGTCCTGGATTAAGGGGTCCTCGGACAGCCGGACTATATACTTATGCCGGACTGTTGGACTATGAAGATACAAGATTGAAGACTTTGTCCCGTGTCCGGGTGGGACTCTCCTTTGCGTGGAAGGCAAGCTTGGCTATTTGGATATGTAGATTTCCTTCTTTGTAACCGACACTGTGTAACCCTAGCCCCCTCCAGTGTCTATATAAACCGGAGGGTTTAGTCCGTAGGACAAGGACAAATCATAATCACAGGCTAGCTTCTAGGGTTTAGCCTCTACGATCTTGTGGTAGATCAACTCTTGTAATACTCATATCATCAAGATCAATCAAGAATGAAGTAGGGTATTACCTCCATAGAGAGGGCCCGAACCTGGGTAAACATTGTGTCCCCCGCCTCCTGTTACCATTACCCTTAGACGCAAAGTTCAGGACCCCCTACCCGAGATCTACCGGTTTTGACACCGACACCAGTACTACCACGGTGAACCCCAACTCAACGAATTAGTACACCTATTCCTGTGGAGGAAGCACAACCAGCCATTCGTAGTTTAGCATCTATCGTATATGATGTTGTTAAATCCTATGTTCGTATCTTCCCATCATGGAAATATTATACTGAAGATGAAGGAAATTGCCAGTTGTAGGTGTTTGTCCAGAAGTTATGTGTAAGTAATGTTATTCATGACAATTACTTTGCTTTGTCCCATACATTCTACCTCCATGATGGTTATAATACAACAAACTTTCCCATTTTTCTCTATAGAGAAGGACCGATTTGGAAACTCGGGATGAGGTAACCTGTGCTAATACCTCTGCTATCTTCAAGAATGTTTGGTCGTAGTATCGGAATTAGCTGAAGAAAACAAACTTCAGTGGCAAAGAAACTCATCAAATTCCCTTACGTTCTCCTAAGACACATTTACTGGACGATGACTGGGAACGCCTTGTTCTGTACTGGCCCCGAACCAAGAATTTGGTAAGGTCTACGAGCTCATTTTTATTTTTAAGTACTATATGCCTGCGTCTTACTGTACTCTGTTCATGTAGAACATGTGCTTAAACCTGAAGAACAACCGTTCCCATTTAAGATTCCATTGCTATCGTGCATACTGCTTTGCTCTTGTATCACTGTATTTACTCATACAAACTTATTTTGAAATTGGAGGATCCCATCAAAACTCCAATGGCACAATAGGTATGTTTACGCATGTTTCTTTAACAGGTTTGCTCTTATAAATAGGTCTGTTGATTTCAATTTCAATTGTGTATACAGTTGGCTTCTCATATCATGCACATTACTAGCATCAAAACAGAGCCAATAGTGTTTTTGTACATGCAGACCCGTGGTACCAATCTGAAATCTTGTTGTGGCGTGTAGTTTCCCACGCTTTGTATTCTTTCAGTGCTTCTTTGTCTTGAACTGATATGATTTGAACCGTGTCTCTATTTTGATTTGGCAAGACAATGCAGTGACCATAGGACATATATACTACTGGTTAATAGAAGACTTGTTATGTGTCTGCTTGTTTCTTCTTTTAGAATGCTGACAGAATATTGAGGAAGAGTGCCTTATTAAGCAATGGTAAAGGAAGTAATGCAGATAAGGTTTAGGATAGTGAGAGATCCTTGTTGGTCTCCAACAAAGATGATAAAATAGCTAAGGAAAACTATCTTGAAGACAGTGAGACAACCCCAAAGTCCTGTCTTGGTTTAGTGTTCGAGTTACTAGCCACTACCACTGGCACAAGCTATTCAAACTCACTATCTGAATCAGTTCAGTTTCTTGAGTCTCAACTACAAGCTGAAAGACATCGATCAGTTGTGTTGTGACAAGAAGACGAAGGACTGTGGAAGTCCTTGGAGCATTCAGATGCATACTTTTTGGTGCAACATCAAGCGTTGGAGGATTTTAGCGCCAAATAGGACAAAGCTAATAAGCTTGCTAAGCTTATTGCGAGCATGGTGGTTACCAAGGACAACGTTTCTTGAGCTCTTCTGAAGTTGTTTCAGTTATGGACTTGTTTTGCTGCCGCGTTTATTTGCACCGCTGGCCAATTTAGATGGCCAGTGTATGTAATATGCTGCTTTGTTCCCTATATTTGCACTGGTGGCAAACTTTGATGCCCAGTGGATGTAATATGTTTAATAGCCGTAATAGCCTAGCATTAGTTGCTTGCTTATTTATTTCTTTATTGTCTTGTTTAGTTGTTCTCTTGTAGTCACTGCAGTTCTTTTTCTTCGTTTTACTAGTGTCCATAATAACCTATTTTTATAACTTGGCCACAATAACCATGGCAACACATAGAATGTTGTAACCATGGTCCTGCTACCTTTTGTAGTGACCATGGCCCTCCATGGGTTGTAGGATCCATGGGCCTTCTACGAGCTGTAGGATCCACGGGCCTTCTACGAGCCGTAGGATCCATGGGCTTTCTACGGGCCGAAGGATCCATGGGCCTTCTAAGGCCGTAGGATCCATGGGCCTTCTACGGGCCGTCTAATCTATGGGCCTTCTACGGGCCGTATAATCGTTTCGCCAAACATGGATTGTACTATTTGTGGACCAATAACGATCTGTAAAATGGGCCGTAAATGGGCTAGAGTGGAAATTGTACGTTTTATGGCCCGACCATAATGAGCCGTTAATAGGCCGTATTTGATGACTATGAAAACAGCCCAACGGGTTAACGGGCCACAAACAGGCCGACTGTAACCACGGGCTGAATTTGACCCACAAGCGAAACAGGCTAGTAATAGGCCGTAAGTAATCGAATTCTGGAAATGAGCCCAAGAATAAATGGGACCTTAGAAGGCCTAAAGTTAACACGGGCTGGAAACGGCGAACGGAATAATGGGTCGTTAATGGGTATAAAGCGATACATTGTTCATAATGGGCCAGTTTCATCTCGGGCCTTTAATGGGCCCAGAGTTACAAAGGGCCTCCTATGGGCCGAAAGACGTCATGGAACATACATGGGCCGGAAGTTACAACGGGCTGGAATCATATTGGACAGCCTAGATGACGCTACTGGGCCAAATTCCGGTAGGCCGTAACTGGTCGTGAGTTAGCGGGCTGTAAATGGGTTATATGTGAACATGCCGTTAACAGGCTTTCCTTGGGCCAGCCCACTACCTTTTGACCAAGTCAAAGGGGCCGGCCTTTTCACTGGAATGGGCCTTTATTGGCCCGTGCCATGCGTCGACGTATCATAGGCGCCTTCGGTCCAATGAATGGCTGTCATCTGCCCCAATGGTGAGCCAACACGTGGTATCGCTGGCCATTGAGAATTTTACATGTGGAAAATCCCCATTGGTTTGGGCTGTTAACGGGTTATCAAATCCAAACCGGAACCCAATAGCTTAACGGCGACTTGTTACGGTGGATGCCACATGTCGGTCACCCTTGATGAAAGCACTTCTATGACATGCAATTTATCGTCATGGAAGTAGACACTTTCGTGATGTTAATTTTGGTAATGTCATGGAACACTTCTACGACAACACAGGTATGACTATCTTGATTCTGTCATAAAATCGTCATGGATGTACATGCATGACAGAAAAAATGACCTACTATGACAAATACGTATCATCATAAAAGTGTATCTTTTTTTGTGTACCCGCCAACACTGGACACGGGTTCCTCGACATCGGTTCCATTACGCCTGTCTGACTGACAGCATGTCTCGTGACGCCGCTCAATGGTGACTCGAGCATCTTCCTTCCTCCTGTCTCTCTCAACACTTGACGTTGATCTTGTCGGAGTCGTGGGTCAGATGAAGCCATCGACACCTCATCATGGTCATCAATATCTTGGGGTCACTAAGCTTACTGCGGCCTCCCTTTAGCGGGTTGCCTCGGAGGGGACTGCATCGTGGGTGCGGTCCTCCCGTTTTGGCAACCATCATGGGCTGCTTGTATCGCTTGTGGCCTTCGCGATGGCTCCGCAAACGGTGATTTGTTGATCTTAGCAAATCCAAGGAGACTTTGGATGGTAGCTCTCCACTCATCCATTCTATCTGCTGCGGGAGGGAAATCCAACAACATCTAAGCTCTCGCCACCGCTTCAGCCGCCATCTCTAGCATGGCGTGGGGGGCAGAGCGTGACACTGCTCAACCTCTAGACAAGCCAGAAGGAGTGTTGTTGGGCTCTCGCCGTCTCGGGCCCGTCGCTAAAGGGATCTGATGCGACCGGGGTTGTTCGTGATGGCTGGGCTCTTCCCGTGTGGGCTTGATAGTTGTGGCTCGACGGCGCATCTCGGGTGTTCTTGTACTCGCCCGATGTGGGATGAGGTGCACGTCCCTTCCCCGCCCCTCCATATGGCACGGCCAGGGGGTCTTGGATTGAATTGAAGCAGGCGTCGATGTCGTGTTGGTTGAGCCCGCTGGTGGGGCGAGCGGGAGGAAGCTGAGCATCTCCGTGACCCGGACCGACGGAAGTATGATCGGCTACATGTTGAAGTGGTTGTGCCGCGCCTGCGGCCCTGACCCTCTCTCCAGCCACGACGGGAGTGTTAGCAGCACCGCCCACATCCCCGGCTCCGCCCGCCGCAGCCATGGTGCCCGCAGTGCCTGTAGCCACGTGTGACAAAGCCTTTGAGGTGAAAGGATGCGTCCCTGCTCCACTTCTCTTCCTGGGAGCCATGGATGATGAAGATTGACCAAGATCGACACGTTGGTTACTGCTTCAGGTTTGCACAAGCGGCACCCCCTACCTGGCGTGCCAAAGATGTTGGCGTGGAAGCACGATCACCTATGGGACATGGGTGCCCCTTTGTGGTTTGGCAAGGGGACGATCATGTTGCATAAAGAGCATAAGTAGCAGGGGACAAGACGGTCATGGGCAGCTCTCTTTTACCCAGGTTTGGGCCGCTTTGCAGCGTAAAACCCTACTCCTGCTATGGTGGATTGAACTGGAGGAAGACGAAGTCACGAAGCGCGCTAGACCAGCAAGGGTGCCTGGGGGAGTGCAACTACGTGCATACAAGTGTGGGGGGTCGAAAAGTCGAACCCCTTGCTAGGTTGCCTCGGGCCTCCGTTTATAGCTGAAGGGGCGACCACAATGGCAAAATAGTCATTTGAATGTGATTAGAGAGGTAACAGTGCTATCATACCTAACTCTTGCAGATAGGACTGCTGTCTGCTAGAAATACGTCGGTATTTCCCCAAAGAGGAAGGGATGATGTAGTATAGCGATGGTAGGTATTTCCCTCGGTGATGAGACCAAGGTTATCGAACTATTAGGAGGACCTCCTCACACCATGTAAACAACACCTGCACACAAATAACAAATACTTGCAACCCGACATGTTAAAGGGGTTCTCAATCCCTTTCCGGTACGGCGCCTCAAGATAGGCAGATAACGTGAGGTAAAAGTGGTAGATAGGATAAATAGATAGCGGAACAAATAAAATGCAGCAAGGTATTTTTGTATTTTTGGTTTAATTGATCTTAAAATAGAAGAAAAGGAAAATAGATCACAAAGGAAAATATGATGAAAAGAGACCTAGGGGGCATAGGTTTCACTAGTGGCTTCTCTCGAGAAAAATAGCAAATGGTGGGAAAACAATTACTATTGGGCAATTGATAGAACTTCAAATAATCATGACGATATCTAGGCAATGATCACTATATAGGCATCACGTCCAAGATTAGTAGACCGACTCCTTCCTACATCTACTACTATTACTCCACACATCGACTGCTATCCAGCATGCATCTAGTGTATTAAGTTCATGGAAAAACAAAGTAATGCAATAAGAACGATGGCATGATGTAGACAAGATCTATTTATGTAGAAAGAGACCCCATCTTGTTATCCTTAATAGGAACAATACATACGTGTCTTTTCCCTTTCTGTCACTGGGATGAAGCACCATAAGATCGAACCCAGCACAAAAGCACCTCTTCCCATTGCAAGATAAATAGATCAAGTTGGCCAAACAAAACCCAAATATCAGAGAAGAAATACGAGGTTATAATAAATCATCCATATAAGAGATCAAAGAAGACTCAAATAACTTTCATGGATAAAAACATAGATCTGATCATAAACTCAAAGATCATCGGATCCCAACAAACACATCACAAAAAGACTTACATCATATGGATCTCCAAGAGACCATTTGTCACGCCAATATGCGATCCTATCCAAAAGGAACTCGAAGGTCCCACCAAGGATAGACCCGCATATTGAAACACTTTTGCAAGGTGGATATCATTACATCAACATTACATAAAAGATGGGGATACATACAAGAGGCATACAATGCCACACGAATACAACATCACAATACATAAGAGCATCATCCGACTACAGATGAAACACAAACAGAAACTCAAACGACATCCACCCTGCTAGCCCAGGCTGCCAACCTGGAACCTATCCCCTGATCGAAGATGAAGCAGAAGAAGAACTCAAGACAAGCAAGCATCGCTCTCGCATCATGAACATTGCATAACCTGTACCTGCAACTGTTGTTGTAGTAATCTGTGAGCCACAAGGACTCAGCAATCCCATTACCATGGGTATCAAGACTAGCAAAGCTTAAACAGAAAGGAAGGGGTAAAGTGGTGAGGTTGCAGCAGCGACTAAGCATATATGGTGGCTAACATACGCAAATAAGAGCGAGAAGAGCGCAAGCGGAACGGTCGTCAACTAGCAATGATCAAGAAGTGATCCTGAACTCCTACTTACGTCAAACATAACCCAAAAACCGTGTTCACTTCCCGGACTCCGCCGAAAAGAGACCATCACGGCTACACACATGGTTGATGCGTTTTAATTCGGATATGGTGTCAAGTTATCTACAACCGGACATTAACAAATTCCCATCTGCCTATAACCGCAGGCACGGCTTTCGAAAGATTATACCCTGCAGGGGTGTCCCAACTTAGCCCATGATAAGCTCTCGCGATCAACGAAGGATGTACCTTCTCCCAGGAAGACCCGATCAGACTCGGAATCCCGGTTTACAAGACATTTCGACAATGGTAAAACAAGACCAGCAAACCCGCCCGATGCGCTGACAAATCCCGATAGGAGCTGCACATATCTCGTTCTCAGGGAAACACCGGATGAGACATCCTACGAGTAAAACCAGACCTCGAGTTTCCATGAGGGGGCCCCGCAGTCTACTCAGTTCGGACCAACACTTAGACAAGCACTGGCCCAGGGGGGCTAAAATAAAGATGACCCTTGGGTTGGCCGACCCAAGGGAAAGGGTAGGTGGTGGTGAGGCAAATGGTAAAACCAATGTTGGGCCTTGCTGGAGGAGTTTTATTCAAAGCAAACTGTCAAGGGGGTCCCATAAATCACCCGTCCGCGTAAGGAACACAAAATCTGGGAACATAACACCGGTATGACGGAAACTAGGGCGGCAAGAGTGGAACAAAACACTAGGCAAAAGGCCGAGTCTTCCACCCTTTACCAAGTATATAGATGCATTAATAATATAAGAGATATTGTGATATGCCAACCAAAATCCTATCCACCATGGAGAAATCTTCAACTTCACCTGCAACTAACAACGCTATAAGAGGGGCTGAGCAAAGCGGTAACATAGACAAACAACGGTTTGCATAGGAAAGGTGTCAAAGGTTAGAGGTTCATGGCAATTTGGGATGGCTTGATAAACAGGTGATAGGTAGCGCAGCAAAGCGATAGAACGAAGCAACTAGCATAGCAATGATAGAAGTGAGATCCAGGGTAGCGGTCATTTTGCCTGAAATCCTGCAAGGAAGAAGAATGAATCCATGAAGAAGATGAAGCCATGAAGACGAACCAAGCGTAGACGAATGAATCCTCACGATCGCAACGAAAACAAGAACTATCGAGAAGAAGCACACAACATAGTAAACACACCACATATAGACGAGGCATGATGCACAACAAGCATGATGCATGACAAAGCTACATGAAGCTACTCATGGCAAGAGATGATGCAAACAAGAGCAACACATCAAGGCAAGTTTAAATGAGGTCGGGAACAACATATAACAATTCCGGTAAGTCCTCATATGCATATTTCGAAATTGGTCCAGATCTGAATAAACCTTATGTTCAAGTTGTTAAACAGCAAGTTAAGATGCAACAAGATGATCTACACGAGATTCTAGTCAAGTTACATATAAAGTTCATTTAGTTCGGAGCTACGGCCTAGAAGATATGAGCAAAACAAGTTAAACATAACATTGATGCAAAATGCACCCAAACATCAAGCAAGCACACCAAAACAAGGATGCAACATGATAATATGAAACTACATGCAAAATCAAGCAAGTCTCATATAGAGCACACTCAAAACGGAGCAACGGTTCAACACACACACACTATACAAGTTATAGCAACAATCTGTCCAAAACAGCAACTAGGCATATTGCAAGCATCAAAACATCATGCTAAAGGATCTCAACAAGAAAACAAAAGGCATGGGCATGATGTACAGGTAAAGCATAACAAAACATGAACACTGAGCTATCTCCATAAATCACTAGAACATGCTCAAACACACATGGCAAGATTGCAAGTAATAACAATTCAGACTTTGCAGAAATAACATCAGGTTGCAATGTTTAGAGCTATCAAACAACATGTTACAGGAACTTATCATGGCAAACAAAGGCATGGCATGAATCTACTAAATGCATAGAACAAAAGACCCTTACTGACCATGAGCCAAAAAGGATCAGAAGATATGATGGCACCCATGTAAACATAGCAAGTTATAATACAGATTCAAACATGGCAGAAACAACGATAAGTAGGCATGTAGATGAGCTTGTGCAACTCACTACAGAGCAAAACATGGCATGGAAAGGCAACCAACGGTAAGAAGACATGATTATGAAGCTAAGCATGGCAATAGCAAGCTCATAGGGTGCATGGATCACTAGCAAAACACATGGCAACAACTGAACTTAATATTAACACGCTGACAGCAATGTTATTTAGCAACTTTGTAGCAAGGAAACAACAAGCTACACCAAGCTATAAATGCAACCAGGGGCATGGATGGTTAGAGGATGACATGTAGAACAAAACATATTTAGTGATCATCTCCAGATTATGCATAGAATGACTTGTAGCAGCAGGTTTACATAGCATCACGAAATAACAGATTCAGCCTAGCAAAATAGCAACAGCAAGTACCCTACTTAACAAGCTCGATTCACTCATCACAAAGCATTGCATGACAAGATAAGCATAGCATCAGCAAGAAGACATGTTTGTGAAACAAACCAAGGCAAGAACAAGTTCATATCATGCAAGGATAACCTACAACAAACTTGGCAAAATTGAATAACATGTAAACAATCTGCCAGGAAACATTTTGTAGCAAAAGTAGAGCAAGCAAAGGACATGGTAGACTATTCCATAATGGCAACCAGGGGCATGAATGGATATAGAATAACCATATGTTCAAAACATCCTTACTGAAGTAACTCAAAATATGCATGGATCTCTCTGTAGCATCATGTTTACATGGCATCAAAATAATAGCAGAACAGGGACTAAAATCAGCAATATCACGAAGCCTAGTTTGCATGCTTGTGCTAGTCACCACATTGATCACAAAAATACATGGTAAGCACCTCTGTAAGAAGACATGGCATAGATGAAAACACATGTAGACATCAACCTCATAGGATGCACACATCAATCATGGCAAAAATGACAAAAGAGCATGTTCTGTTAACAGACAGCAGCCAACATTATGAAGCACTCTTGCAACAATGATTCAGGCATCAAAATGGACTCAAATGAACATGATGCAATTGAATGAAATGATGTACTCGTTGAGGCGAACAATTTGACATATTACACACACTAAACGGAGCTACGGATGCAGAGATATGATGCAATGAACATGACATGATTATGCAAAAATATTCGGGACTTAGCAGAAAATCACCTCGGGGAAAAAGTCAACCCGGGACGGAGGCGTGCGGGACGAGGAGATCCAGGGCAGGGACGGGGGCGTTTGGATCGGGGACTTGGTGGATCTCATCCAGACGGGATGGATCCGGCCGGAGTGAAGCTCCGGCGAGCTACTCCGGCGAGGCGACGACGGCGGGGCCGACCGGACTGGGCGGAGGAGGCGGGGGCGGCGGCCGGAGGAGGAGGCGCGGGGCGGCGGCCGGAGGAGGAGGCGC
>NC_041393.1:318885945-318893088 GCF_002162155.2 Triticum dicoccoides
GGGTGGCGCCGGCGGGCCTGCGCGGGCCCGCGATGGGCTTTGCGGGCCAGCGGCGCGGGGCTGGCGGCGGAGGCCACGTGGCAAGCCATGGTTGGCTGCGGGCGCGGGCGCGGACGTGTCTGGTGGCGGCGGGGAGGATTAGGCTAGGGTTTCATCTACGATTTGGACGGGAGGGACACATATTTATAGGTAGAGGGAGCTAGGAGAGTCCAAATAGGGAGCTGTTTTCGCCCACACGATCGTGATCTAACGACCGAGAGCATGGAAGAGACTTAGATGGGTTTTGGGCCACTTTGAAGGGGTGTTGGGCTGCAAAGAGAAAGGGGGGTTTCGGGCTACGCGGTTAACTATTGGAGTACCAAATGACCTCCAAATGGCACGAAACTTGACTGGCGGTCTACCGGTGCTATACCAAGGCCGCTTGGCAAGACTCGATCCATTCCGAGAATGTTTAACACCCGCTCACAACAAGAGACAAAAGGGGAACGCCGGAGGGCATAGGAGTGCTGGATTGCAAAACGGACAACGGGGAAAATGCTCGGACGCATGAGACGAACACGTATGCAATGCAATGCACATGATGACATGATAAAATGTAACACGCAAGCAAATGACATGGCAACAATGGCGAATAACTGGCAGACACCTGGCGCATCGAAACCGGGGCGTTACAACACTCCTCCACTAACAAGAGATCTCGTCCCGAGATCTTAGGACTGAGGCAGAAGAGAAAAAGGGATGAGGTGAAGTAAGAACTCAAGAGAAGAAGCAAAGAATCGAGAGCACTCGAGAAGAAGAGTGGAACGACGAGAATGAAGAGAATCAAATGCTCATGGAATCAGATAGACTATGAAAGCACTCCGGTTAGAACGAGATAAGAAACGAATAAGACTGAAAGGATTTAGGTAGCACTCCGGCTGAAATGGAAGGAATAGAACATGAGCTTACGAAGATGGAATGACACTTGACGACATAAGCAACGAAATGCCTCCGGAAGAATTGAAAGAGTTGAATGAAAAGAACGGAGAAGAAAATGACAACTTGTGCCACGAATGAAATAGAAAGCAACCTTAGAAGAAAAGATTGAATGGAGTTGTTGAGAAAATTCAACAACGAAAGAATACGCTTGACATGGACTTATGGATAACATCTCAAAATTTATAAGCTGATAACCGACCACGAGCGGAAAAGATTAAATAGCTGAGGAGAACGAAGAAATGCAAAACTCCAGTTCAAAAGGACATGGAGAATTAATTGCACTTTGAGATGCAAGAAGGAAGATGCTAGAACTCCTTGAACAAGAATCTTGATGAACACTTGAAGAATGAATTAAATCATGAAGAACCACCATGAAAAACTCCGATACCAAAAGGATGAAGAGATAGAATGAAGGAAGACGGAATAAGACGAGCCTTGCGATGATTTAGATGGGGTTCCGACGAAATGGCCGAGGAAATTGAACTCCGGAAAAGAAAAGATGAAAACACTTGGAACTAGAATTTATTCCTCACGAACAAACTCCGAAGGAAGGGATTACTCACTTGGATGAAATAAGAATAAGATTTATGTTATGCTTATCCTCATCAAATTAAATTGATGACAAGCAATGGATTTT
Source organism: Triticum dicoccoides (assembly GCF_002162155.2). NCBI lineage: Eukaryota > Viridiplantae > Streptophyta > Magnoliopsida > Poales > Poaceae > Triticum > Triticum dicoccoides. The sequence continues at coordinate 318,887,561 of NC_041393.1, forward strand.
GCATATCACTTATTCTTCTTGAAAAGGATTGAGAAGTGACATATCACAACCTTGAGAAGGTGTTCATGAACCACCGGTAGGATTGAAAGAAGGAATGGATTAAAATGATAATCAAAGAAAAGGAATCTTGAACGAACCACCGTAAGAATTAGAAAAATGACTGATGAAAGAGAATGAACCACCGGGAAGAATTAGAAGAACCAATATGCTCGAGGGTATTTAGATGCAAAAGAACAAAGAGATCATGAGCTGATTAAAGAACAATTGAACGAAGCAACTGGATAATTGGATAACGGTAGCTGAAATCTAAGGACGAAGAATTCTTCTGGAACGATGGCCTCCGGTGAAAAGAAATGGGAAAACAACTACTGACATACTCCGGATGGGTAAGAAAAGAATATCTGACGAATGGAATAATATGAGAGGATAACATGAAGCTAGAACCATGAATCTTTGAGAGAACGGACAGGATTTAGAGGAAAAACTGTTCTTCGATCTTCAAATGACGACGAGAAACACCACAAAAATTATTGAGGAACTCTGGAATAATGAAAAAGAGGAAAGGTAGAACCCGAGATGAAAAGCATTAGAAAGCGAACTTGGAGATGGCATCTGACTGATGAAATTCATTCTTACGTAAAACTCGAAAAGAATTGAGAATACTCCGGGGAAATTAGAAGAGTCAGGTAAGATCCTGGGAAAAGACCTGTGGGTTAGGGCCCACTGAAGAGAAAACACCGTTGGAAAAGGGATGTTGAACAGATAGATGATGCACCAGAACAATTGAAATATTTGAATGAGGTGACAATGTCGCATTAGTTCGAACACAGACGAATCTCCTGAGAAGTCTTGAACACTCCGGAAGGATAAACTGGCGAGAGGCGAACGAGCAGGGAAAACACTTGAGCCGAGGAAAAGAATATAATCACTACCAAAAATTAGAATTGAATCCACCAGAGAATAAAAAGATGAAGAATGTCCACCGAGACGAGAATTCACCGGTTGAAATAATTGACGAAGGACTGAAGAGGCTCCACACTTATGAAATTGATAGTCGAAACAGACTCAGGCTCCGGGAAGAAAAAGGGTGGGAGGGCGGGAAAACAAAGGCAACTTGGAAGGGGAAAACGATGAATATCTTGAAGAGAAAACACCGGTTGAAAGAAAACAAAGGCTTCACACGAGTAGGATGGATACTCGATTACGGACTCCGGTTCCGAGAAGAAGAGGGGTGGGCGGGTGGGAAAGAAAACAACTGAGGATTGAACTTGGCAACGATGAAGAGGCTCGAGTCAACTTGACGAGAAATGCACCGGATGAAAAGAGAAGAGAACCAACGAACGAAAAACTAACTGCGTGATCCTAAAGAAAAATTTGAAGGGGAAGAGAAGTAATTCAAAACACCTACGTCAAGATTCCTTACCAGAGCGACGAAGGGCTGAGGAGTAAAAAGAATTCCTACTCTCCGATATAACTAGACCCCGAAAATAGTTTTCTTCTAGACTCAACAACGGCCAGACTACACGATCAATCAAGGGGGCTCCTAGGTTCGGTCGAGGCTCTGATACCAACTTGTCACGCCCAATATGTGACCCTATCCAAAAGGAACTCGAAGGTCCCACCAAGGATAGACCCACATATTGAAACGCTTTTGCAAGGTGGATATCATTACATCAACATTACATAAAAGATGGGGATACATACAAGACGCATACAATGCCACACGAATACAAGATCACAATACATAAGAGCATCATCCGACTACAGATGAAACACAAACAGAAACTCAAACGACATCCACCCTGCTAGCCCAGGCTGCCGACCTGGAACCTATCCCCTGATCGAAGATGAAGCAGAAGAAGAACACAAGACAAGAAAGCATCGCTCTCGCATCATGAACATCGCATAACCTGTACCTGCAACTGTTGTTGTAGTAATCTGTGAGCCACGAGGACTCAGCAATCCCATTACCATGGGTATCAAGACTAGCAAAGCTTAAACAGAAAGGAAGGGGTAAAGTGGTGAGGTTGCAGCAGCGACTAAGCATATATGGTGGCTAAAATACGCAAATAAGAGCGAGAAGAGAGCAAGCGGAACGGTCGTCAACTAGCAATGATCAAGAAGTGATCCTGAACTCCTACTTACGTCAAACATAACCAAAAAACCGTGTTCACTTCCCGGACTCCGCCGAAAAGAGACCATCACGGCTACACACACGATTGATGCGTTTTAATTCGGATCTGGTGTCAAGTTATCTACAACCGGACATTAACAAATTCCCATCTGCCTATAACCACAGGCATGGCTTTCAAAAGATTATACCCTGCAGGGGTGTCCCAACTTAGCCCATGATAAGCTCCCGCGATCAACGAAGGATGTACCTTATCCCAGGAAGACCCGATCAGACTCGGAATCCCGGTTTACAAGACATTTCGACAATGGTAAAACAAGACCAGCAAAGTCGCCCGATACGCCGACAAATCCTGATAGGAGCTGCACATATCTCGTTCTCAGGGCAACACCGGATGAGACATCCTACGAGTAAAACCAGACCTTGAGTTTCCCCGAGGGGGCCCCGCAGTCTACTCGGTTCGGACCAACACTTAGACAAGCACTGGCCCGGGGGGGCTAAAATAAAGATGACCCTTGGGTTGGCCGACCCATGGGAAAGGGTAGGTGGTGGTGAGGCAAATGGTAAAACCAATGTTGGGCCTTGCTGGAGGAGTTTTATTCAAAGTGAACTGTCAAGTGGGTCCCATAAATCACCCAACCGCGTAAAGAACACAAAATCCGGGAACATAACACCGGTATGACGGAAACTAGGGCAGCAAGAGTGGAACAAAACACTAGGCAAAAGGCCGAGTCTTCCACCCTTTACCAAGTATATAGATGCATTAATAATATAAGAGATATTGTGATATCCCAACCAAAATCCTGTCCACCATGGAGAAATCTTCAACTTCACCTACAACTAACAACACTATAAGAGGGGCTGAGCAAAGCGGTGACATAGCCAAACAACGGTTTGCATAGGAAAGGTGTCAAAGGTTAGAGGTTCATGGCAATTTGGGATGGCTTGATAAACAGGTCATAGGTAGCGCAGCAAAGCGATAGAACGAAGCATCTAGCATAGCAATGATAGTAGTGAGATCCAGGGTAGCGATCATCTTGCCTGAAATCGCGCAAGGAAGAAGAACGAGTCCATGAAGAAGATGAAGCCATGAAGACGAACCAAGCGTAGACGAGTGAATCCTCACGATCGCAACGAAAACAGGAACTATCGAGAAGAAGCACACAACATAGTAAACACACCACATATAGACGAGGCATGATGCACAACAAGCATGATGCATGACAAAGCTACATGAAGCTACTCATGGCAAGAGATGATGCAAACAAGAGCAACACATCAAGGCAAGTTTAAATGAGGCCGGGAACAACATATAACAATTCCGGTAAGTCCTCATATGCATATTTCGAAATTGGTCCAGATCTGAATAAACCTTATGTTCAAGTTGTTAAACAACAAGTTAAGATGCAGCAAGATGATCTATACGAGATTCTTGTCAAGTTACATATAAAGTTCATTTAGTTCGGAGCTACGGCCTAGAAGATATGAGCAAAACAAGTTAAACATGACATTGATGCAAAATGCACCCAAACATCAAGCAAACACACCAAAACAAGGATGGAAAATGATAATACGAAACTACATGCAAAATCAAGCAAGTTTCATATAGAGCACACTCAAAATGGAGCAACGGTTCAACACACACACTATACAAGTTATAGCAACAATCTGTCCAAAACAACAACTAGGCATATTGCAAGCATCAAAACATCATGCTAAAGGATCTCAACAAGAAAACAAAAGGCATGGGCATGATGTACAGGTAAAGCATAACAAAACATGAACACTGAGCTATCTTCATAAATCACTAGAACATGCTCAAACACACATGTCAAGATTGCAAGTAATAACAATTCAGACTTTGCAGAAATAACATCAGGTTGCAATATTTAGAGCTATCAAACAACATGTTACAGGAACTTATCATGGCAAACAAAGGCATGGCATGAATCTACTAAATGCATAGAACAAAAGACCCTTACTGACCATGAGCCAAAAAGGATCAGAAGATATGATGGCACCCATGTAAACATAGCAAGTTATAATATAGATTCAAACATGGCAGAAACAACGATAAGTAGGCATGTAGATGAGCTTGTGCAACTCACTACAGAGCAAAACATGGCTTGGAAAGGCAACCAACAGTAAGAAGACTTGATTATGAAGCTAAGCATGGCAATAGCAAGCTCATAGGGTGCATGGATCACTAGCAAAACACATGGCAACAACTGAACTTAATGTTAACAGGCTGACAACAATATTATTTAGCAACTTTGTAGCAAGGAAACAACAAGCTACAGCAAGCTATAAATGCAACCAGGGGCATGGATGGTTAGAGGATGACATGTAGAACAAAACATATTTAGTGATCATCTCCAGATTATGCATAGAATGACTTGTAGCAGCAGGTTTACATAGCATCACGAAATAACAGATTGAGCCTAGCAAAACAGCAACAGCAAGTACCCTACTTAACAAGCTCGATTCACTCATCACAAAGCATTGCATGAAAAGATAAGCATAGCATTAGCAAGAAGACATGTTTGTGAAACAAACCAAGGCAAGTACAAGTTCATAGCATGCAAGGATCAACTACAACAAGCTTGGCAAAATTGAATAACATGTAAACAATCTTCCAGGAAACATTTTGTAGCAAAAGTAGAGCCAACAAAGGACATGCTAGACTACTCCGTAATTGCAACCAGGGGAATGAATGGATAGAGAACAACCATATGTTCAAAACATCCTTACTGAAGTAACTCAAAATATGCATGGATCTCTCTGTAGCATCATGTTTACATGGCATCAAAATAACAACAGAACAGGGACTAAAATCAGCAATATCACGAAGCCTAGTTTGCATGCTTGTGCTAGTCACCACATTGATCACAAAAATACATGGTAAGCACCTCTGTAAAGAAGACGTGGCATAGATCAAAACACATGTCGACATCAACCTCATAGGATGCACACATCAATCATGGCAAAAATGACAAAAGAGCATGTTCTGTTAACAGACAGCAGCCAACATTATGAAGCACTCTTGCAACGATGATTCAGGCATCAAGATGGACTCAAATGAACATGATGCAATTGAATGAAATGATGTACTCGTTGAGGCGAACAATTTGACATATTACACGCACAAAACGGAGCTACGGATGCAGAGATATGATGCAATGAACTTGGCATGATTACGCAAAAATATTCGTGACTTGGTAGAAAATCACCTCGGGGAAAAAGTCAACCCGGGACGGAGGCGTGCGGGACGAGGAGATCCAGGGCAGGGACGGGGGCGTTTGGATCGGGGACTTGGTGGATCTCATCCAGGCGGGATGGATCCGGCCGGAGTGAAGCTCCGGCGAGCTACTCCGGCGAGGCGACGACGGCGGGGCCG